>NC_039293.1:2449176-2529176 GCF_003368295.1 Carassius auratus | reverse complement strand
AATAATCATTTATTTCTTAGCTACTGTTCAGCAAAGTAATTGATGCCCACGAGAGTGTTATGTGTTTTTACTTCTAATATTCCAACCGCCAACCAGTTTTTGACGGACATGATAACATGCATAAGAAGTGAACTTGATTTTTGGTTATTACAAGACGTGCTTATTTTACTGAATGAAGCTGTCGCAAATTCAACTTTTGAAAATCAAATTCATTTTTTTTTTCCAGGAAAAGAGTGGATTTTTTAATACATTTTTCGTCTCTTATAACAAGTCTTTTATTCAAATCCATGAAAATGCAGATCCTGTTGTTATACTGAAAAATCCCCTTTTTACAACAGCTGTTCCATTATTACGCCTTAGCAGATATTGACTCATATACTGAAGTGCGATGAAAAGGTCGCTTTTTCTTTAGATCCACGTAAGAGATCAAAACAAACAAGCAAATCATCTCATTTCCATTAGCTGGGATGAATGCAAATCATATTGCTGCAAACATAGAAACACTCCTCTGCTACAGCTCTGCTTTCTCAACAGTGACATTGTATTGGTTCAGCTACATTTAGGGTGTTCATATGAGGATCAGTACATATGCTTAAATCGAATCTATTTGTGTTTTTATGGTGCAGGTGGCAGGAGCAGCTATTCTGGGAGTGGGGATCTGGGTGAAGGTGGACAGTGGGTCGGTCCTGAGCTTTCTGCAGAAAATACAAGGAGCCCCAGGTGAGCTGGGGAAGGTGTTGAACGTGGGATACCTCCTCATCGCAGTGGGTGCTGTGCTGCTCGTCCTGGGCTTCCTGGGCTGCTGTGGAGCGATCAAAGAAAGCAGGTGTATGCTGCTGCTGGTAGGTCAAAGCACTGTCAAACCACACACCATGAGTTTCCCACAATGTGTACACTCTAATAAATAAAACATCTCAGTGGGCATATTTGGCTCTATGACTCCATAGAACCTTTCCACTCCATAAAAGGTTATTTAGAATATTCAAATTTTTGAATTTTCAAAAATTTTAAATTTTCTTTACATTCCGAAAAAGGTTCCTTTAAAAACTAGTGTTCCCTGAAAAGTTATTTGAGGAAAATCAAGAATGGTTCAATTTGAAATGGTGAAGAATGGCGTTATATACACACACACAAATTACATAATTTATATATTAAATTGTATGTACTGGCCATATACAGTGGTGGACTTCTGTTTGTTCATTGATGCACTCGTTGAATCTGTCTGTCAATGCCTCTCCTCAGTTCTTCATCATTATTCTGATTGTGTTCATTGTTGAAGTCGCTGGAGCGATCGTGCTGCTGGCCTTTAAGCCTCAGGTAAGTCTGGACACCATATGTAAGCATACTGTACTCCTTTGTGTGTAAAGAACTCAAGGAAATACTGCAAACCTCCTCATTTGTATATTTCAGGCTGAAAACCTGATAAAACAGATGGAAAGCGAAGTTGTGAAAAGCCTCAAATACGATTACTGGAAAAATGCGGACATCACTGGACTGTGGAACACGACCATGTCCACGGTTTGGGACACTTCAGTTGATAAACAAGGATATAAAAGTTGTTATTATTATTAGGCTACCATTGTTGTTGGTAGTAGTAGTTGTATTATTATTATTATTATTATTATTATTATTATTATTTTAAAAACAGAATATTTCTTAAATTTATACAGAATCCCCCAAATTATTTGAACAAGTCAAATAAGGATTTATATGTTTACGTCCATTGTCAGAAATATAATTGCAAGTATATTTGGCTGAATTAAGCTAATGTGGAAACCCTTGATTTCTCCTTTCTCTGTTTTAGCTGAAGTGCTGTGGATTCAACAACTATACAGATTTCACAAATTCTGAATTTAAGAACAAGACCAAGAGTTACCCAGCTCAGTGCTGTAATAAAGCTCTGTGCGATGACAAAACAGCTTTAGGTTTGGTGGGTTTATCTCTTAGCATGTTTATTTTTTGAATCAATTGTAGTTTTAAGTGCTTTTTGATTTTTCTATCACATAGGCTAGCATATAATTTTCATCATCTTTTGCCTGTTTGCCTGTTTGCGCAGAATATACAAGGTTGTTTCCCAGCCCTGAAGAAGCTGGTAGATGATAATTCAGTTATCATCATAGCTGTAGCACTGGGGATCGCTGCTCTTGAGGTAACGGACACACTTTCTTTCCGTCAGTCATTGTGTTCACTCTTTAAATGCCAGTTGTTCACACTTTGTACGGTGTGTTTGATGAGATACTGAAAATGTGCTGAAAGGTACGCTACATTTTTGTTACTTTCAGTCATCACACTGGAAATTAAAATGCTTTTTTTTTTTTTCTGATGTCTTTAAATGAATCATTCATTTGCTTAAAATTTACTCTCACTCAGCTCATAAAAGATAAGTTTGTTTCTTCATCAGAACAGATTTGGAGAATTATATCATTTTATATATATAGCATTATATCACTTGCTCATCAATCGATCTTCTGCAGTGAATGGGTGCCGTCAGAATGAGAGTCCAAACAGCTGATAAAAACATCACAATAATCCACACCACTCCAGTCCATCAGTTAATGTCTTGAGAAGAAAAAATCTGTCTGTTTGTAAAAAATAATTCCATCATTAAGATATTTTTAAAAGTCCTCTATCCATTGCTTTCGCCAGTGAAAGTCTTCTCATCTGATTCAGGAGAGAAATATGCACAGATCAAGCACCGTTTACGAGCATATTTGGATGTCAAAGGACAACAGGGGATGGACTTCTTTTCTAAATGAAGGAAGCTTTATTATGAATTATGGACGGATATTTTGTCCAGAATCGGTGGTTTAAATTAAAATGTCTTAATGATGCATTTATTTCTTACAAAAAAACAACTTTTCACTTCACGACTGGAGTGGTGTGGATTATTGTGATGTTTTTATCAGCTGTTTTGACTCTCATTCTGACGGCACCCATTCACTGCAGAGGATCCTTTGGTAAGCAAGTGATGAATGCTAAATTTCTCAAAATCTGTTCCAGTGAAGAAACAAACTCATCTACATCTTGGATGGACTAAGCTAAATTGTCAGCCAATTCTACTCCTTTTAAGGAAATAAACGGTGTAAATTTTGATTGCCTGCTGTCTTAGATGGTTAGAGAATTTATTTCACTTAGGAGAATAAATACAAACTAAATCTATGTATATACAGAAATAAAAAGCCTTTTATGACATTTGTGTAGCACTATGACACTAATGCTTTTCCAAATGTGCTTTTCTCTCTTTTCTCATTCTCAGCTTGTAGCGATGATTGTCTCCATGATCCTGTATAATAGAATAGGATCAAAACAGGCTTGATGTCTCACCTTTAGCTTGAACATCTCTTTGAGGATGAGGTGGATCATCTGTGATCATATCACTGTGACTTTTTCAAACATTTCGACCTGTGTCAAACTATATGACACCACAAATCCCTCTGGGCATGAAAAAAAAGAAAAACAAGTAAATTCAGACTGTTAAGCCTAAACTTTTGACTGCAAACATGAGTTTTGAGAAGTCCCATTATGTTAAAATGAGCTGTTTTAATGCTAAATGTAGGCCTTTCTGATTGTTTTTTGTTACTTTTTTTACTTTGCCTATGCAAGACGTGTCCTCATCTAAAAACGCAATGCTTTCTTTAACTGCATGACAACCAAGGCATTATTTGATCATTCTGGACACATTAAGGGCTTTTCCTGCTGACGTTATATGTGCAATGACCAAAAATGGCCAAATGTTTTCTACCAAATGTTGCTGATTGTAATTCATTGTAAACTTTTTACCAATCAAAGCCATTTTAAATAATGTGTCAGTTCGTGCGATAAAGCACAATGTTTTATTTTAAAATCTGTTGTTTAAAGTATTTTAGTAAAAACAACAACAACAAAAGATGATTATATCATGTTGCTAAAATGTTAATTGTAAGATGTTTATTTTGACAATAAGTATAAAAGCAAGATTTCAACCTGTTTGTGCTCATTTCTTTAAACTCTACTAATGTAGGCCTGCGTGTAGCGTGATGATCACAAAATAAACCCTGACAGGAGGATCTTCTATCATCATATTTTATGTCCTGAAAAGACATTTGACTATTAATGGGAAGAATTTGATCTCTGAAGAAAACTATCGTTCTTTACTGCCGTGAATCTTTTTGGTGGTGAAACATCTTCACGTCTCATAGAAAATAGTTATTTATTCTGCGTGTTGATATTTTCACTTTGCACTTTTGAAAATATAAATCTATAGAATGAACATGCTTACATGTGTTTTACTTAAACTGCCTGATTTTTATTCCTATTCCTTTTTTTATATATATTCCTATATATATTCCTATATATATATATATATATATATATATATATATATATATATATATATATATATATATATATATATAAATCAGGCAGTTTGAGTTTCAAACATTACTATTTTTAAGTTTGGAAACATTACTATTTTTAATGTTTTTTAATGTTCTTCTGCTCATCAAGCCTGCATTTATTTGATCAAAAATACAGAAAAAAATGTAATATTGTGATATATTATTACAACTTAAAATAACTGTTTTTACATTTATTATACTTTAAATTATCATTTATTTCTGTGATGCAAAGCTGAATTTTTAGGATCATTATCACATGATCCTTTATAAATAATTCTAATATGATGATTCATTATCAAAGTTGGAAACAGTTCAGCTGCTTAATATTTTTTCAGAACATGTGATACTTTTTTAGGATACTTTGATGAATAAAAAGTAAAAAAAAAGAAAAAAAAAAGAAGAAGCTATGCAAAATATAAATATTTTGTAATAACAATATACACTACTGGTCAGTAATTTGGGGTCAGTATTTTTTTTTCTTCTTTTTAAATAAAATCAATACTTTTATTCAGCAAGGATGTGTTAAATTGGTAAAATGTGATCGTAAAGAAAATATGTTGTTATAATATATATTATTAGACATTTTTCTTTTTAACTTTTTAATTTGTTGTTCATCAAATATATTAGACAGCAGAACATAATGAATCAGAATATTAGAATGATTTCTAAAGGATCATGTGATAGACTGTATGTTACATGTGACACTGAAGATTATGAGTAATGATGCTGAAAATTCAGCTTTGCATCACAGGAATCAATTTTTTTTAAGTTTATTCAAATAGAAAACTATTATTTTAAGTTGTAATAATATTTCAAAAATAATTATATTTTATATATAATATATTAAATATATTTTTTCTGTATTTTTGATCAAATAAATGCAGGCTTGATGAGCAGAAGAAACTTCTTTCAAAAACATAAAAAATAGTAATGTTTCCAAACTTTTGGTCTGTACTGTATATATATATATATATATATATATATATATATATATGTGTGCGTGTGTGTGTGTGTGTGTGTGTGTGTGTGTGTGTGTGTGTGTGTGTGTGTGTGTGTGTGTATTTGTGAAGTAATTAAAATAATTATTACCATTTAGACAGACAAGAGAATTTAATTGTGAATAAATGCCTCAAGTGCATTAATAAATAGTATATACAATTCAATTTATGCATTTCAAATATTTAGAAATACAAAAAGTCTGTGGGAAAAAAAGAGATTTAAAAAAAAGAATTGGCAATAAAAGAAAGTTTATTATTTAGCCTACATACAAACAAACTTAACTCATTGGTCTTATTAAAAGCGTCTTCACCCCAGCACTAGATGGCGCTACTAACTCCTGTCCCTTCGCTCTGGTCTCCTGCCATCAAACCTGCTGTGAGCTCGAGGAGGAGTCAAGAAGTCTGTGTTCTCTCTCACACACACACACACACACACACACACACACTCGTGATTGAGCCGAACACTACATTCCCTGCCAGCTCGAGTTCTCCAGCAGTCCTCATCCATGCAGCATCATCTTCACGCGCAGTGAGAGTGACTTTCCACAGGAGCGCTGAGAGAAAGCTCTTCACAGGGAGAGCAGGTGTGTGTGTGTGTGAGGCTGGCCACAAGGCCCAGAAGAGGTCAACCAAATACACCATGTCCACTGGGAAAAATGCACCTGCTACAACAAAGTGAGTGGATGATGGCTTGTTTAATGTTTCTTTTAGAAGAGTTGCATCTGTGCTGTGCTTTTTCAGGTGTCAGCATATCTGAACACTTTCATACTTTTGTGGTTCTGTGCGTCTTTAAATGGCTGATTCAGTGAGTCTGTGTTTAGTCTTGGCAGTTATTTTTTTCTCCTCCTGTCAAATGTTTACATCTCTTCCTTCCTTGTTTTGCAATAGAGTCTGGTTCGCAGTGAGAGAATGAAATGCTGTCCCTGAGTATAAGGCTTTTTAGAAAGCTTCACTGTTGGCAAATTTGCTCTTAATGTTGTTAAAGTAAAATCATTCACAGTGCATTGTGACATATTCATGTTCTTATCCAAAGGTGCTTGCTGTCCATGCCCAGTCTGTGTACTCTGAGCAAACAGCAAACACCTTGACTAGTGACATATTCTGCATTGCATTTGTGTCTGTACATGTCATTGCAGCCTGAGAGAGTCAAAGGTTAGATATACCTTTAAATGACTTGTAAAGTCATGCAATTGTTTTAAACCAGTTGTTTTGCATCTCTAACAGGATGCATGTGTTTTTAGGCAAATGGATGTTGGTTAGTTTGTAAATATCATAAGCAACAGGTGCCAGTATGTCTCACTTTGAGAGCCCATTAATGTATACCTGCTCTTTAAATTAAAAGCAGGATCAGCCAGGTGACATGAATTAGTCTGGCTAAATATATCTTCAGTGGTCATGTGCTGAACCATTCTGCATCAGGTATTGTTCATAATCAATGAACGCACTGCTGACGGCTCTGAATGGTGTCTTAGTGTTTAGTAGTAAACGTTGTTCATTTCACTAAGTGGCTTTGCTTGTGTTTGTGTGGGTTTACTTCACTTGGGGAGTTTTGGAGCAAAGCATTAATAAAATGAAATGAAATATACTTAGATATAATTGCTTAGTTTTGTGTAAATTATTTACTTTGATTTATTTTGTTACTTATTTTGGTTTGATAAAAACATTTTAAACACACAAACACTATGTATGTGTATGTGTTTAAAGTATATAACAAACATTTTAGATGGCTAATTATTTTTTCATTTGAAAAATCTTATTTTAATTTTAAAGTTTGAATAATTGACAGATTTCTCAAGCAGTTTATTTTAAATAATACAATCAACTTGTAAAATGCATAATTATAAAACTAATTATACAATTAATAAATGTTATATCATAAATTAAATAATTTTATCTTAATAATTGATGTATTTATTTGTTATTAATTTACTTTTTTAATATTTTGGTTTATTAAAATTGAATATATATATATATATATATATATATATATATATATATATATATATATATATATATAGATAGATAGATAGATAGATAGATAGATAGATAGATAGATATAGATATACTGTGTATAGGCTAAATGTATGTAAGTGTATATATTGGATTAATAATTTTAAAGCTGTATTTTAAAATCATTTGTTACTTTTCTCTTTTATATATATATATATATATATATATTCTTGTGTGCAGTTTGTATTATGTTCTTATACTATGGGATATCGATTGTATTGATTTGCCATCACTCATCTGTGTTACATCATAAATTAATATATTTATCTGCATTTTATTCATCATTGTAAAACTCACTAGATACTGGGAAAACAATGGCCACTAATAATAGTCTAATGGGGTCACCAGAGTTAGCTTATATAAAGAGTGATATAAAGTGTATGACTTCTGCTCATTGTGTGTGTGTGTGTGTGTGTGTGATCAGCTCCAGACAGATGTCCCTACAGGCCAGTCTCGACGAATGCATGGAGGCCTTGGATCTGTTCCTCAACAACCACTTCAATGAGAGTTTGGACAAACTACGGCCACGGTGAGAGGAGTCTTTCTGTCTTCACCAGTTTCTCCTCCCCTCCAGTATCTGTGTGAGTGATCTTAAGCACAGACGAGCTGTTTAGTGAAGGTGTGGTACCTACTGTACCAAGCCCATAATGCTCTGTTTGTCAGTCAGATACCGTACACCACCAAAACTGAGTCTTGTTGCTGCAGTAAAGGTCCTGGCATCCGAAGCACTGTTAGAAATTGTAGATGTCGTCCCGTGATAGCATGCTTTATTTCCACTGCGATAGAGAATTGCATCAGGTGCGCTCCCTTCTCCAGGATGTGAGGTGTTTACCTAAAGATCACACCCTCATGTCTGACAATAGTGCTGCACAGAGAGCCACTTCATTAATATATAGCCGGGAGAGCGAGGAACTTTACTCTGAGGAGGAAACCACGTGCTTAAGGGACTCCAGCACTTAGTCTTGGTTTCAGGCAATACATCTTTATGTTAAAAGTATTTTAAGATTTTTGGGATAGTCTGCATTTTAAATGTGCAGGGTTTTTCTTCTTTTTTTCATTTGGGGTTTAAAACATTTTCTTTAGTTTAATTTTAATGTACAGAGACAGCTATAATTGGCCACTTGTAGGTTAATTTCCCTGAAGAACTATCAAAACTTTGCTCTATTTGTTTGAAAATTCTGCCATAGCGACGACTCAGCCAATGGCGTGCTCTGGGGGGCGGGGATATATGCACGATTGACCAATCACAGACTGGGGGAGAAGACATTTGTTTTATCTATTGATCATTTATAATCTATCTATTACAATTTTACATAAAAAAGTGGCTTATGAAATTTTTTTTAAGTATATTTAATTTTATTTAACTTTTCAAATTTTTTTCTTTGCATCAATATTAATAATTTCACATTTTTTACTAAAATGTTAAGTAAAAACTGTTTATAGGAAAACTTTTTTTTCCCCCTCAAGCGATGAACAGTAAAAACATTGTCAAGTAATTTCACTGCTAATTATAAAAGTCGGGTGAATTCTGAGCCGTTAACTAAAACTTGACAAAAAAAACTACAAGCTGTGGACGCTATACTGTTATCTTTATAGTTTTTATTCTTGGTGTGAATGGGCTTTGCATTGCCCTAACAGAAACATGTGTTAACCACTAAGTCAAAGTGAAATTAATGTCTGTTCTTGCATGAATGTGACAGGAACATAAGCATTCAGTACTGAAAGAGTTAATAATAGCATTCACATTTTTTCATTGAGAAAGTTTAATGCATTAACCTTCGCTATATTTAACTAGTAGCCTGCTGTGTCGGAGTGTGATCTCGTGGTGTGTGTGTAAAAGCATGTGTTGTGTTATATTCCAGGGCTAAGGAGAGCATGTATCACGCTCTGATCTATGCCACAGTGTTAGAGATGCAGGCCATGATGACCTTCCAACAAGACGACATAGTGCATGCTGGGAACACGATGAAGAGGGCTCAGGAGGTGTGCCAGAGGTAGAAAGAGAGCCAAAACACTGCATTCATTTCACTCCTAGAGAGGCCTTTTTCTGTGACCTTTCATTTTTAGGCAAATGGGGTCATTTCCATGTCAGCTGACCCGATTCAGCCACTTTGAAATTTGCTTGTATTTGCATTGAGATGGAACTGTGTGGCTTTAAACGACACACTGCTGGTTACGTCTTTTACTGGCCTTACATAGATGAAATGGAGTTGAAGAGATGCATACATGTGCTACATATAGCATGTGCTTCCCTCAATGCAGCACTAATCCAGATGACTGTATGTGGGTGGATTCACCATAGCAATGGTCACACATGGGCTCATTTTCAGTTTGCTTAAGAAACAGTGAGTCACAAGAGAGATCCTTCTGTGTGATCTGCTCCTAAACCCCTTCAAACATCCTCTTGGGAGAGTGTGTGTATAGGTAGTTTGTAAGGAAGTAATACTTTTATTCAGCGAGGATGTGTTAAATTGATAAAAGGTGATAGTAAAGACTTGTATTGTTAGAAAAATGTTATTCATCAAAGAAAAAACACTGATAATAAATCAGTATATTAGAATGATTTATGAAGGACCATGTGACACTGAAGACTAGAGACAGGATGCTGAAAATTCAGCACTGCTTCACAGAAATAAATTATATTTTAAAGTATATTAAAATAGGAATCCAATATTATTTCACAATGTCACTATTTGCTTTTTTTAATGAATTTTTGATCAAATAAATACAGCCTTGATAAGCATAAGAGTCTCCAATAAGAAAAATTTAAAATCTTACTGACTCCAAACTTTTGAATAAATGTATACCTAAGTGTACAAATTGAAAAACAAATGTCTCAAATTGTATAACTAATATTTAAATATGTAGTTAAAGATATACGTTGGGTGGCATTTTTTAAACTTGATTGATGGAATGAATTGGAAGTAGTTAGGAGATGCTTTTTTATATAATAAATGCAATTTAACAGTTTAAAAGCATTAGAAATTACTTATTAGCATTATTATTATTTATTTTTTTTTGTAGAATGTAAATACATTTTCAATATATTTATCAAAATGTAGGTATTGTTGTTGTAAAAACTTATGCTTTTTAGTTAGTCAAGATACACTACCGATAACAAGTTTGGGGTCTGTAAGATTTATTACTATTATTTTTAAACAGTGACCCACTTTATATTAAGTGGCCTTAACTACTATGTACTTACATTTTAATTAATAATTTAGTACAGTGTACTTATTGTGTAGATACATGTTTTGACATTGTACTTATATTTAAAAAAAAATGACATGTAATTACATCTGTATTTAATTTCTGTAATTACATTTATAATTACACTGTTGACCCATACTTTACACTTTAACCCACCCTTAAACTTACCCATACCTCCAATTCCTCTCCCTAACCTTACCCCTATCCCTCCTCAATAGCAGCAAAAGTGTTTTACAATACAATATGAACACAATAAGTACATTGTACTTATTTTTTTATGTAAGTACAAAGTAGTTAAGGCCACCTAATATAAAGTGGGACCTTAAACAGTATATTGTTACAATTTAAAATAACTTTTTTTCTCTTTTAAAATGTAATTTATTCTTCAGTGCCACATGATCCTTCAGAAATCATTCTAATATGCTGATTTTTTATGATATTTTTACTTCTCATTAAAAACGAATGTGTTGCATAATCATTCTGTGGGAAATGGTGAAACATTTTGTCTTGATGAATAGACGTCTTATAGAATAGAAATATTTAATAACATTATAAATGTCTTTATGGTCACTTTTGATCAATTTAATGTACCCTTGCTGAATAAAGTATTATTTATTTTTAAAATGTAAGTCTCTGTATTTCCGTTTTTATTTTTGAATTAATCATTTTTTCCCCATCCATCTTCCATAAGAAAGTTATTGCGTCTGATCCTAGTCTGGTCAAGTGTGGTTGTAAGTCTGTCAGACATTGTCATTGTGTGCTTGCTCACTCATCTCTTGAGTTCTGGCTGTTCTCTTTCAGGTTCCGTAGGAAGTCTGGTGGTCTTGGGAGCCGAGGAGCAAATGATGATCTTTCAGAAGGTGTGGTTTTTCTAGAAATGTCCATCTTTTACTGCTATTAAAGGAGGAATAGAACTCAAACAAAGCATTCAATTTGAAGAATTTGATGAATTCAAGGCTAAAGCTTGCCAAAATCAGTTAGCAATTTGTATAAGATGTTACATTTAATGACTGTTTTATGATTATACTGTATTTGGTGTTTTACAGAGCAGCTCCATGCTGAAGTGTGTTACGCCGAGTGTTTACTGCACCGAGCCGCTCTCACATTCTTACAGGTTTGACACATTTCAAGACAAATTTAAATTACAATCAGACAATCTCAGATGTTTTGCTTAAACTGTGTGTGCATTTTGGTATCTTTGAAGTCTTGACCTTAACGTGTAGAGCTTGACATCTTTTTTAACCTCAGATCAAAGGGATAGTTCACCCCAAAATGAAAATTTGCGGAATATTATTACTACCACTCGGGCCATTCAAAAAATATAGACGAGTTTGTTTCTTCATCAGAAAAGTTTTTGGACATTTTGCAGTGGATCTGCAGTAAATGGGTGCCGTCACAATGAGTCAAAACAGCTGGTAAAAACATCACAAGTAATCAACACCACTCCAGTCCATCAGTTAATAGTTTGTGAAATTAAAAAGTATGTGTTTGTAAGAAACAGATCCATCATTAAGGTGTTTTTAACTTAAAAAATGATTTCTGCTAAAATATAAGCCCTTTATACATAATATGCTTTCTCCAGTGAAAAAGTCATCTTGTCTGAATCAGCAGAGAAATATGAACAGATCAAGCACTGTTTACAATCAGACAATTCAGAACGGATCTTAACCAATATTTTGTTGGATTTTGATGTGAGAGGAAAACAGGGATTGACTTTTTCAATGGAGGACACATTTTTATGTATTATGGAGTCATATTTTTGCCAAAAGCAAGTTTTTAAACTTAAAATGCCTTAATGATGGGTTTATCATAAATACACAGCTTTTCACTTCACAAACATTAACTGATGGACTGGAGTGGTGTGGATTATTGTAATGTTTTTTATCAGCTGTTTGGACTCTCATTCTGACGGCACCCATTCACTGCTGCATCTTTGATGACCTGAGAATAAAATTGCAGCAAATTTATATTCTGGTTTGAACTATTCCTGAGTACTTTAAACTTGATCCTACTCCAGAGCTCAGATCTGCACATGATTTCTCATTCTCTGTTTGTTGACAGGATGAGAATATGGTTAGTTTTATTAAAGGAGGAATCAAAATACGGAACAGTTACCTCATATACAAGTAAGTCTGTAGCAAGTAAGTGAAGGAAATCTGTGGTTTGACTGTCAGTAAATGAAAATAATTGGTGTCATCAAGACACCTGCACCATTTAATCAGGTGGAAATAACCTATATTTGATTCTTGCCCTTGAATTGGGCATGCAGGGAGCTAAGCGCATTCGTCCAATCAGACACCGCTTTCAAAGGACCGAACCACAAGCATTTAGAGGGCGGAGTCTCTTTTGGGATTGGGGCTTTCAATTTGGTATGTGCATCTGGAATATTGCATCTATATTCCTTAATATTTAAACCCCAGATTGTTCAATGCGTTGCTGTTCTTCACTGTCACACAGACTCTTTCACTGTTTCCTGCCCGGATACTCAAACTGCTAGAGTTTGCTGGCTTTTCTGGAGACAAGGTGTTTTTTTTTTTACCTCAGATTACACTCTTGCATTCTCATTTTTAAAAATAGGTGCTCGTATTCTTTTGTTAATATTTTTTGGTGTGTGTGTGCAGGAATTTGGCATCTCTCAGCTGTACACGGGTGCCACCTCTCATACCCTGCGCTCCATGCTGTGTGCCCTCCTCCTGCTTTGTTTCTACACCTTCCTCTCCTTTATTTTAGGTATTTGTGATACATTATGTATTTGACACCCACATAAAGCAAATATCTTACACCAATATTGCAAGATGCTTATTTAGTTAATTGTGCAAACTTAAGGGATAGTTCACCCCAAAAAATTTTAATTCTGACATAATTGTAATGTTTTTTTTTTTGCATGTATTACAAAAGAATTTTAAAAATCTCACTGACCACAAACTTTTGACCAGTAGTGTATATATTAAAATGATAGAATCCTCAGATATTTTTATGTTAATAATGAAGTGATGTTTTGTGAAGGTACTGGAGAGGGGGAGGTGGAAGAGGCAGAGCGACTATTGAAACCATTTCGACTGCGATACCCACGGGTATGTCTTTTTACTTCATTTGTAAATGAACTTATTTATAATTTCAGAGGCAATTTCACATTTTGATTTAAGATCTAGTACTTTTATGACTCCATACAGTCAAAATCTGATCTGACTTACATGCATGTTGACAAAGTTCCTTTTTTTTCAGGTGCATACAGATGTTTAGAAACCTGAATAGTAAAGAAAACTGTGTTAGCCACGCCATAACATGAGGTCTTTAATGTGTGTTTTTGGAGCTCATGTTCTAATTCTCTCTCCAGGGAGCGATTTTCCTCTTTTTTGCAGGTCGAGCTGAAGAAATAAAGGGCAACATTGATGAGGTGAATTTTTTTTTTAATTCCAATGATTTTAAAGATTTCTGACTGGTTAGAAGACAATGAAACTATGTGTGAAATGGTCATGCAAAATTGAATTAAAGTGTTGTGTTAGAAAATGAGGCTTACATTATAAACGGCTTGTAGATCTTGTTCATTAATGTACTGCACCCCTGCATGTCCAGGCGGTGGCGCTGTTCGAGGACGGCTGTAAGGCCCAGCAGGCCTGGAAACAGTTTCATCACATGTGCTACTGGGAGCTGATGTGGTGCTTCACATTTAAGAAGCACTGGAAGATGGCGTATTTCTACGCAGACCTGCTCAGCCAGGAGAGCCGCTGGTCTAAGGTGACCCGACTGCTCGAAGACAACAGTTTATACACAAATTTGTTCTTCTTGTGTTTCATGATTAAGGCCCAAATGACAATGTGAATCTAGAGTTTCAGTACAAATCTGGAAGTTAATTTAGATTATGTTTTGGTGAAATGATTAAAAGAACAACTTCCTTAGAAATCCTGAAGGCAGTTTAGTTTACTGGATGTCTGTGAGAAACACCCATATTGTGATATGTTTAGATGACAAGACATTTTTGCGTTGCATGTTTGAAACGGCCTCCACCCAGAATGTAAATCAAGTGTGGGATTTTATTGGTGCTGGGAGAAAGTCTGCTTTGTGTTCAATACAAACTAGGAGTTCATTTTCCATGTTTTGCCTTATTTAAAGGTGTTAAAAGACTTTAAAATTGAAGCATGTCATGGATTATTGCCAGCTAAAAAATTATACCATTTATTTGTTCATTTAAAACGATACACATTTTGGACATTTGTACTTCAAGACACAACGAAATGGACTGGAATTATGTCTTCAGCAAAGATTTTATACAGAACCACAGAAAAATAGTTAAGATTTTTATATGGAGGAGCATTTTCATTTTGCTTTGTTTTTTAAAAAAGCTTTGAAAAATTAAAAGAAAGGTTTACATAGATGCCTTTTTACATGTGTGTATAAGCTATTTACTCTCCAATATTACTATATTCACAAGGTCAGAAAACTAGGGATTCAAAATATTCTTAAAAAGCAGGAAAGGCAAAGGCAAAATGACATATTTCATGGTTGATGAAATGTTCTGAGCAGTTGGTTAGCCAGCATTAGCCAATACTTCGTCTCTAATTGCTGAAAGACTTCCACCTCAGAAACATGAAGTGAAACCATACAGGTGTAAAGCCTTGGATTGGGCTGTATTTTTTTATTGACGTTACACTACAGCACAGCTATTTTAACAATGACTGGTGTGCGTAAGTTGTGTAAATTGGCTTTGTGGGTCATTGCCAGGTTTTTGTTTGGATTGGTTGGTTCTTTTGCTGCTTGTGATTACGCACAGTGTATTTCCAGTGTGCAGATGGATTATGATGGTTGTCTCTCTCTCTCAGGCCATGTACGTGTACATGAAGGCAGCTTATCTCAGCATGCTTCCAGACACAGAATCAAGGCCGTTTGGGGATAATGAAGTGGATCTCTTTAGGTAAATACATCAACATGTAATTACACTGCCAAAACTGGAGCGGAAATAATAAACTTCCTTTCATGTGTCTCATGTTCATGTGTTTACTGGATTTATTTTAACATGTGATCAAAACTGACATCAGCTGATGTTTTTTATTCCCGTTCACTTCCTTTCTCTCTTTTTGGGTCTCTCAGACAGGTACCAACATACAGACAGAAGATAGCAGGTAAATCTCCACCCACAGAGAAGTTTGCCATTCGTAAAGCGAGACGGTACAAAGCTAGCAATCCAATCAGACTTCCTGTGCCTGTGCTTGTAAGAATAACGTAACTCATTTGAAACACTTCATTCTAAATGTTTTCTTTTTCTTTACTTTTGTTGTAATGCAGTGGTTATATTTTAAAGTTGGCAACCTTTGTGCTTCATATCTCAGGAGATGATGTACATGTGGAATGGTTTCTCCATGATCAGCAAACAGCCTGAGCTGACGGAGGGCATGATGGAGACGCTGGTAGAAGCAGAGCGCACCCTTCAGGCAGCTCCAGGTAATGCCAGGTGTCCACTCTGTATTAAAGGAACACTCAACTATTTTTGAAAATAGGCTCATTTTCCAACTCCCCTGGTCTGGCAGTAGCACTTTTAGCTTAGCTTAGCATAGATCATTGAATCTGACTAGAACGTTAGCATCTTGCACAAAAATGACAGAAGAGTTTCGATATTTTTCCTATTTAAAACTTGACTCTTGGTTCATAGTCATAGTTCAAAAATATCGAAACTCTTCTGTCATTTTTGAGCGAGATGCTAACGTTCTAGTCAGATAAAATAATCTATGCTAAGCTAAGCTAAAAGTGCTACTTCCAGACCCAGAGATTGTCTGAATGGATTCAAAAATGGTAAAACTCAACTGTTTAACTCTAGGGGAGTTGGAAAATGACCCTGTTTTCAAAAATAGTGGAGTTTTCCTTTAAATAAATATGAAACTACATCAATTGCATTTTAGGGAAATCTGTTATTACAGGTTAACAGATACTATTATAATTACAGTGACTGCTAGAAATCATTATATTTTCACTACTTCCCTTAACTGTTTTTGTTGAAGAATAATTTTTTTTTTACTTTACACTAGATTTATTTTAAGCAGAAGTACCAGAGGAAATATCTTTACCTTTGATTATTGTTTTTTGACAATAGCAGGCCTTACCGAAAACTGCTGTTGTTCAGTTCTATATTGTTTATGTGACCTTCCTGTACAGTAGTATACTGTTTAGTATATATTGTTTGACACATAGTTTTTCTGTTTATGTAGAGAATGAGTACTCTGTGGATGACACGTGTGTGATCCTGCTTCTGAAAGGCCTGTGTCTGAAGAACCAAGGCCAGACGCAGGCGGCAGAGGACTGTTTCAAACAGGTTTACAGCAGGCTAGTGCTTCTGTGTTACTGGATTTGCCTTCACAAATGCTTGTTCTGTCTCAGTATGGTGTTTTTGAGATGCTTTGTGTTGGTAACAGTGAAAAGAAGGTGAAGTTTGATCATTACCTGGTTCCTAACGCTCTGCTGGAGATGAGTCTCCTGTACATCGACACGGGGAGGAAAGAGCAAGCCATCCATCTACTGCAGAAAGCCAAGTGAGTTCAGTCTAGGACAAAACTCTTGTTTGCTGTTGTTATGGCTTTAGTCTGATGTGACACTTTGTTGAAGTTGCAAACTGCATTTTGTCATGACATATCTCCTCATCTCTCCTGTCAGGAAAAACTACAAGGAGTACTCAATGGAGTCTCGTACACAGTTCAGGGTCCACGCGGCCCTCACTAAACTTAAAGCTGACACCAATGACCAAGATGAAATAACAACATTGTGAGGAAAGATGATCCTGAGTCGACCAGAGCAGAGTTGGGAGAACGAAAGACCAAAGACACGGTGTAGTTTTTATGCATTGGTACTGCCCAATGTTAAACCGTTTCATTTTTTGGGGGCGGTATTATGGGAAACACTAAAAACTTCATTTGTACGTTCTCCTCCAGGAGGTTAGGTGCCAAATTGATGTTTATTTTAGATATTTGAAATGTAAACCAGGGTTTAAGCTCCTTCAAATGTACATTTTAGGGAGCATTAGAAATCAAATTAATATTTTTCTGTAAGTCCTGTACAGGTTTAATAAGGGAAATTACTAGAAAACTGACACTGTTTGCATAAATTAATTTAGACAAGCCATTTTACAGTTCGGTGTAATGATGATTAAACATGTTGATTATTGTAAGGCTGAGTATGGGATTTGAATACTTTATTATTGATTATTATACTCCTTTCTTGAATATATCAAGAACGTTTACAATAATCAAATGCTTCAAATAGCATCAGTAATATTCAGCTGTCAAATGCTATGGTTATTTTTTGTTTTTACATTTTATTAGTAGTTAATATTTCATCAATTATTGATGTTAAAATATTTTCGAAATGTATAATTTCTGTATAATTATATTGTAAATTAAGTCATTCAATCAATGCAATTATTAGCAATAAATGCTCTGGGTTACTGTATTAATAAATCCGTTTTCCATGACAAATTGCAACCATCTGCTTTTTCATGCATAAGCTTAATTGTTCTTAAAATGTTTGCTTTTTTTTTTTTTGCTAAATGTAGAACGCTTCAGAATTTTTAACGAGGAATTATTATATCCATGTATGAATTATATATGAATATCAGTTGAATATCAGTTTTTCACTTTCCAAACTTACAAAGTAACCAATTTTACAATATGTTACAGTAGCACTGTATAAAAGTATTTGTTGTCTGGACTCGGCTGCCACTGTTCCCTGCTCTTCCTCTCTCTTCCTGCTTTTCAGGAGTTTTCTCTTCTTCTTCTCTTTCTCTATTTCACCAAACATCTCTTTGAACTTGGCACTTGAGGGGTCCAGTGCATAACCAAATTGCTCTCTGACCTCGGCCAGCAGTTTGTCTCGCTTGATTTCCTCCTCTCGTTGCTTCTGTTTTGCCTCCTTTTTCAGCTTTTTCCAGTCGGCGATCATCTTGGACATTTTGGCCATGTTTGCGGCAATTATCTTCTCTCTGTATAGAGAAAAAAAGCAAAAAGTACATTAAAGCTGTGTAAAAACCAATGGCTGTAATCAAATAATGAATGTAGTATAATTTTATATTAGAAGGAAAAATTTAACATTTCTGTGATCATCTACTTCCACCAAACATTGTTTTACATAAAGTTTTATTGCAAAACAAGCATATTCAAATATGTTTACAGTGCTTCATGGGAGTGAGCTTTCATTGCAGAATCATGGGTAATGTAGTTTCTCTCCAATTCTGCTGTTAAACACAATTATTTATTATTTTATTTGTGGACGGATGGCTTCAACAAAAGCATATACCATCTATTAACAATCTCAGAGCTCATAGTAGGTCTGTCTTTAAAGTTTTATCATTATTGTTAAAGGTGCTGTATGTGGGATTGACACCGAGGGGTTACACTGGGCATTGCAGTCCAAATTCTAAATATTGGAGCAGGTTTTTTTTTTTTACCCGGTCCCTCCTCCTCAGATGCACACAGGTTGCCAGATTGAGGACACCAACAGGAAAGAGTGCACCTGACAATGGAAAGCATTGAGCCTAACACTGTATTATACCGTTGTTGATCATAAAGTTTTTTGGATGGATGTCGAGGATTTTTAGGATGGGAAGAAAGTTCTATATCCCGCTCTGACCCCTTTCGTTTGCTAGCTTCCATGACTGAAATTAAACATTCTGTGTTTTTCACCAACTGGCCACCCGGGGTGCCGAAAAACAAAATAGGGTAAACTGGTAATGGACGGGTTTCACAAACCAAAACAGAGAACGACATTCTGACCCAGAATGCACATTTTCAAAGGAGAATAACTCACTGTAGCATTGTTTTTCAGATAAACAAATGTGTTAAAGGTGCCATAGAAAGCATTGATACAATGTTTTAAATTTTAAGTTCTCTGATATCTACATTGAATGTATGTTACTTAGGTAAGGGCAAAAATTCTCATGAAACTGTTTTACAAGTCCCTTTACAACCCTAGGATTTGTCCCTAGAAGGAAATGGTCTGTTTTTACCTTATTTGGAAGGGTCATAAATAATAATAATGTTGAGCTCTGCTCTGATTGGCTGTTTCACAGTGTGCCTTATTCCAGTAGCTCACACAACAGGAAAGAAGCACAGCACGGGGGAAAATATATATTTCAAAACTGTCTCTCGCAATTATATCGTTGGGTAATTATACTATATAAAATGTTTCTTAAATATCTGGAAATATGGTATTTTTATGCTTTAGTAGAGTCAAAAACTTGCATAAAGCACCCTTAAGAATAATTTCCCCCATTAAGAAAATGAATGGGAAATTTACTTCCAGAACCAACTGTTGCAGTTTTAAATGACAGGAAATTACACTTTTTGGGTGAACTGTTCTTTTAAAATGATAATTCATCCCAAAATTTGCATTTTGTCATTATTTACCCACCCTTATGTAACATGTTGTTCCTCCAACATGAGGGTGTAATGGCTAGTCTCATGCAGCCTAATGACTGTTTGACAACTGTTTGGTTACCAACATTTTCTTTTGGATTAAACAAAATAAAGATACTCATACAGGTTTGGAACAACGTCAGGAGTAAACAATGACAAAAAATATACACTATTTAGGTGAACTTTCCCTTTAAGAACAAGGGAAGCTTCTATTAAATTCCAGGATTTCCATAAAAAAACTAAAAAAAAAAAAAAAACTAAACACAAATCCAAAGTACAACTACGTAAATAATATATATTATTATAAGATACAAAGCTTATTATACGAAAAAATAAGTAAAATAAGTCACGAGACACCCGCGAACCAATAAGATTAGATTTCAAAATTCAACTTCGTGATGCACCCTAACGGTCCAATTTTGAATATTTGAAAGATTTTTGTTTACTGAATAACGACTTCTCTGTAACGTTACATCGCAGAAAATCTATCATGAATTGTTTCAGAAAACTTGCAAGTCATATGGATTAATCTTCCAGTAAAATCTGGTTTGTCAACCGACATAAAACGATAAAAGACGATTATTATATAACGGTGTCTTGTAGTTCGACAGCAGAAGTCCCAAACCACTTTTCGTTGTATGGAAAACTAAACCTGGGACTCTGTAAGACACACAAATCAACGCATGTAACTACGTAAGGGTAAGTAAATGATGAAAGTTTTTATTTTGGGGTTAACAGTTATTATTATGAACATATACAGTTAGTTACAGTTGAACACTCTTGATATCGAACACCGAACAGACACTAGCGTAAGTCAGGTTGACGTCACCTGTCCATCCGCCTCTGCTCCTCCTCCCTCTCTCTCTCTCTCTCTCTCTCTCTGGCCGCGATGTTGTCCAGCATCACCTCCATCGGAGGGTGCCTCTCTCTCTCCTCGGCCGCCAGCTCCTGCAGCCGGGAGTGAGAGGGCCAGAGTTTGTCCGGGTAACCTCCAGACCAGCCTCCATAGCGGCTAAATTCGCCCTCTGCTGGTGAATTTGAAAGTAGATTCCAATGCAGTGATGGAAATTATTATTGAGGATGTCTTTCATCATAATATTTGATATAATGATATGTACTGAGAATCATGTGCTGTTGAGATGTGTTCAGCTTGTGTTTTGCCTATTGGTCTCGCTCCTCCCTGATCATTTTCATATGGAGTTTAATCATCACCCCAGGGGGCCTTTAACAATGCTATTTCAATCCTCTGAGTTTTTGTCTGTCCTCAAAGCTGGACCCTTGAATCTTTTCCGGTAGTTTAGCAGCACAGTGGGATATTATTGTTGGAGATAAAGGTCTTAAATGGATCTGGTCCTGCTGGTGGTGTTTATCCCAGAGTCCAGAGACCATGCTAGAAAAACAAAGATGATTGCTGATTTTAAATCTCTGGTCACATTTTTGGCCCCTATTCTTATTTAGTTTATTTAATTACTCTAAAGTAAGAGGAAAATCTAATAGAACACAAATTACAAATGACTGGAGAGTTAATAATAAAATATAATATTTTAAGAGAAAAAAAAAAGATCTGGCATATTAATTAGTTTGTTTTTCTATATTGATAAATTAGCAAAATGAACATAAATTACCATTTTGGCATTGATCTGTGATCCTAATGGAACATTATAATTAACATGTTTAATACGCAAGTTTAAATGTAATTAATATATGTCATGTCAAATTTTTTATTAAGTTTATTAATAAAATTTATTAAAAAAACATTTTTTTTTTACATTTATTTTATCAGTAAGTAATTAATTTTATGTTTAAAATTTTTTATTTTTATCTTAGGATTCTTAAAGTAAAAACGCAAGTTTTATGACTTCTAATCGAATTAGAACACCTCATGTTCATTTTCCTTTTGCTCTCACCTATTTAATTCTATACATTTTCCATAAAAAAAAAATTGGCTTATCAGTAAATAAAGATAGATAAAGATAAAGCAAAAAAGATAATAATATCAATCAGTGCTTAGAAGTTTAATTCAATGTTTATTTGAATGATGTGATCTTAGCCAGAGGAATCAAGTGATAGCAAAGGTTTAGAGTGAAGTGAAGCTTTACAGATCCAGTTTATTTTACGGACACTCTCAGAGCTCCTCTTCTCATATAATTTGCAGATGAATGGATGAACGATCATGTTTGAAGAGACTTAAGAGGGCTTAGGTTTTTCCCTGAGCGTTTCTTTCACCCGTAGGGCTGCATGCGGTCTACTTCTGTTCTTATTAATGGTCCACGCCAGCTTCAGCAAGCAGATGAGCACAAACTCCACTTTGAATTTCTGGAACGCAGCATGGGAGGGTTGCTTTATTAACCAGCAAACACTCGGAGGAAGAAAAAGGCCTTTGTTTTAAATGCTCCAGCCGTCCCTCTCCATCACAAACCCCTCCCCTCCTTCCGCTACTCTTCTTTTAGTTTTGATTTCTTTTCAAAAATGTAAAGATGGGACAAACAAGCAGCTTTAGAATGCGCCTCTTGGAGAGACAGATGTCAGAGCTTTTGTGTCGTGCGGAGCGCATCATTATAACTCGAAAGTTCCCATGGCGGGGGGTTGAGGGTTTGAGAGGGGTCCGCAGCATGCCATGCGCAACACAGGGCTTTATTTAGACACCAGTGATCGCTGCCAACTGAGAAGCTTTAAAGACACGACCATCTGAGAAAATCAGGTCTGCTGAGGTTTCATCAGGATGTGTTTTCTAAGGCAAGCGTCACTGTGAGGCCTGCTTTCACTCACACATATGGCCAGGGATTCAAAACAACTAAAGTATTGAACTTTATCATGTAGATCAATGTAAAAGTAAACAATATGGCAGACAGATGCTATAGATTTAGTTGCATATACATTTGAATGGGGTGATGTCAATATAACATGTTGAATGGGAAAAAACTCAATAGATTTGAGGACCAATTTTCTTCAGGATTTAAAAGCAGAAATGTAAAGTTTATAGTTTTATTCGCGCTCTTAAATTAATTATGTTAAAACTTACGTATTATTTGAGCTGTAAAGTATTATTTTCAGTTGTATTAGTTTCAGTGTTTTATGATTTATGTCAAATTTAATATAACTTTTTTTTTCACATGCACTAAAATTGTTTTCACACAAATTGTATCAAATGTTTTCACACAATTGTGTGTTGAATTTATTATTACACTGATATTTCTGTCAAATTAACATTAATTTAGTTTTATTTTAATAGAAATGTAACAAAACATTTATAAAAAACTGAAGTGTATAAGAAGGTCATAATTAAATTTATGACCCTTCATAATATTAAAGTTTTACAATGTCCTTTAACAACACCTTAGTTATGTACATTTAGATATATTGAATTTTTTATTTTTTTTTATTTATCTTTTTTTCCCCCTTTTGTACAGACTTAAAATTTAATAGTGTACATATAAATTCAGGCATTAAAAGCAGAAATCTGAAGCTTATTCTTCTGTCAAAACTTGTCTATCATTTGAGCTGTAAATTGATTAAATCATCATTTTATAGCCATTTTTATAGCATTCGGTTGTAAAATGTAATATACTGTAGATTTACACCGAAAAGATTTATAACACATTGTTTTCATTTTGATTATCTAATTGAAATTGGCCTCATTCTATTGCAAGTGCCACACATTTAGAAAAGGAGGGATAAATGAAAACTAATAGTAATTTTTTAACATGAACTTGTACTGATCCTGGAGTATTCCTTTGATATCTCCGGACAACATTGTTTTTTTGTCATGTTTAGTTGTTATAACTGTTAGTCACGCTCCTAGATGAGAAAGGTCAGTTATAGGCACTATGGATGGTTTGTTCTCTTATGTTGCTCTTGTGAGTTCATCTAAAGAGACCATCCATATGGCCTTATGATTAAATATTTACAGGCCACCACATTTCCAACCAACTCATGACAAATTCATGGAGATGCATTATGGGATGATTCTGCCGTTTCCCCCACCTACGATAACCGGAGTAAAGCCGAGGGGAAGTCCAGATGCCGTTTTAGTAAACAAGATGTCTCTCATGCTTTTAATGTGCATTATACGTACAGTACAAGCGCTATACATATGTGATTTTGATGGTAATGATGCTTTGTTCACTGATTATGCTTCAGTTGAGTCGTTTAGCAGATGCTTTTGTCCAGTGCAGCATACAAACGAGTGATTTATCAGCTGAATTTCAAGAGTAAACCAGAAAATTATGGAGGCTTATACCTGCCATTTCTGATAAACTTATACTTTATAATTTCTCAATTTCTGACTCATTTAATCTTCACTCTGAAGTGGAAACAGGCTTGCAACGGTCGAAAAATATGCACTTTCATTATTCAGTTAATGCTCTGTTAAAACATAAAAATCTAGTTTCGAATGGATTAAGATGAATATAATACTGTACAGAAAGCTTACTTCATCACAGGACAAAAGATTGTACAAAAAGACTCTTGAGGGACATATTTCCAAACTAATTTCTTTTACAGATTATTCTAATCTGCTGTATAAATCAAAATCTTTCAAGATAATTCCTAGATGATTAGGATTTGGACAAATCTTTTAAATATGTACTTTTAACAGCTCGAGTCAAGAAGAAGGTGATTTGGGGTTGATATTAGAGCTTCGTTCTTCATCAATCAAGTCAAGTTGAGCACTTTGCATTGTGGGATACGGGATCATGGTGCTGTTTATACCACGCATATTGCACACAGAATAATCTGAACATGGCCATACTGTAGAAATGACTGCTCCATAGGCCTGACGATCAGCGCACATGCAGAGTGTGACATTGCTCTTGTTCTCATCCTGCAGGCGGATCTGGAAGTCTCCACGTCATTGTTTAAATGATTCCCCTTCACTAAACTGGGAACGAACCCAAGCGAGAACTACACGTGAAAGCTCCTCAGGAGGGGAGCACGTTCAGCGGGGAGCTTTTCAATAATGGATGTACCACATTGAGCTCCCGTTAATAATGTGTTTCTGTCACTGCGGGAGACAGAAAAACGCATTTTAGAGGCGGACCAGAGAATAATGGGATCATGCAAAGTTAGGAAAACTTAGTCATAACTCAGTCTGGCTCCTTTTCAGACGTTTTCAGTGTCTTGTGGCTTTGTTTAACAGGTATAAAAAAACAAAAAAACATGCAAGCATTGTGATTTTTAAAGCACGGCGGCTTGTTAACCCCTGAAGCTCATCGTCGAAGCTGTCATTATCATAAAAGTGATTACAGTGTTTTCAACAAACAAATGATGGATTGAAGCAATGAGACATACGCCAAAGTTTTTTCACATTATAGAGAAGATTGAATCGTTCAAACAGTTCAAGCTCAAAATGAAAATGATGGGGAAGTTATTTAATTTGTCCTTAGTTTGTTAAAACACCCGAAAATGCACTTACTGTACATTGTAAATCTACAGTGGAAAAAAATTATAATATTGGTGTAGAAATTAAGAAATTGCTGGTAAATTTCACAAATAGTTGTAAAGAAATACAAGTAACACCTTGTAAAAACAAAGCAATAATGTTTTATGTACAACTTAGATAAAAATAAATATTTTTTTACATTGTAATGGCAGGGTTTAAAATCAGATAAAGCTTATTTTTATTAAATAACTTGCATTCATAATATATATATATATATATATATATATATATATATATATATATATATATATATATATATACACACACACACACACACACACACACACACACACACACACACACACACACACACACACATATATATATATATAGCTCTGAAGTTAAAATCATCTTTTTAGTGCTGACTGAGAATGCGTTGGATAAAGTGAATTATCATGCATATTGTGCAAAAAAAAAAAATCAGTTTATAACTTAAAAAATACAAATATTTACCTTTGTACAGACAGTGTAAGTTATTGATTTTATCACCGTTGACACATAAAATGTTGAAATCTCGAGGCTATGTTTTAATAAGTTGTTTTTCAGAAGCTATTTTGAAGAAATTAGGTAATTTAACAATTTCAATTCCCATTGTGTTTTTAGTTCATATAGTGGTCAATTGAAACCAAAACTGTTTGGTTACCACAGACTCAAAATTGTGCTGTCTTCCACAGGAGAAAAAAAGTCATATAGTTTTAGAACGATTTGTAAGTTACATTTTAAGTTGGACTGGCCCTTTTCATCTGGTTTTTAAAACTCTTCCTCGCAAACGTTGCTGCCTGTTTTTTGTGCCACTCTTAAATATGAGAGCAGATTTTGTTCCCGTGGCTGTGTATGTCCACATTAATAAGCGGTTTGACATTTGTGTCATGCTCTCGTGTCCATCTCTTGTGCCTTCACCCATTGGGGACTGTGCAGGGCTCATCGTCCAATCAGAAGCTGAGCCCTTCTACTGATGCTTTGAAAGCGGATGCAATGCCAGAGGCGCTAAATACAGTTAATGGTCAATGAATTCAAATGTCATCATTATCTGAGCAGTTCTGAGAATAAATCCATGTCTTCTTAGTGCTTCCATTTAGCATTCAAGCATTATTTAAATGCAGTGTTAACATTTAACAGTTCAGTCTTTTTCAGTATCCAATATTGCAATATCAATTTCAAAATAACTAAACTGTTACATATTTTTCTAAATCTGCATGTGTGTACTTGTATATGAATGCCAGTATTACATTAAATATTATATATTGCAGATATAGAGTCATACATTATAATGTATAAAAGAAATATGTAACAGTTTAGATGTTTTTGAAAATAACATTTGAAAAATTGCAATATTGGGTATTGAGTGTAATACTTTACAATTTTAATATAAATTATATTATTTTTTC
Organism: Carassius auratus; assembly: GCF_003368295.1. Taxonomy (NCBI): domain Eukaryota; kingdom Metazoa; phylum Chordata; class Actinopteri; order Cypriniformes; family Cyprinidae; genus Carassius; species Carassius auratus. The sequence continues at coordinate 2,502,359 of NC_039293.1, read as the reverse complement.
AGAAAATAAGCCAACAGTATATATCTAAAACCTAGTCTTTTAATTCTACATTAACTTTACATTATGATAAAATATCAGCCCAGACGTGTTTTTCTCTAAAAATTAAAAATAAGAAATACATATTCTCAGCTTTAATTTAATTGAAGCTCTTCTTTTTCAGATCACATAAAGAAATCACACATCTGATGTTTTCACCTTTGTTGGGGTTGATTTGGTCTCCCTGAGAGCTGACTCATCTCACACACACACACGCGCGCAGCGTCCATGTTTTGCTGCGGGTATGGTAGACTGGCAGAGGGGTGCAGGTGGCTCTGGATTGGTGCAGACACTGTCCCGACGCTCCCGTGCTCGTGCCAGTGCCATCTGTCATCAGCTACAACATCTGCAAATCCAAGGTGCCCTTGATGGCCGTTGCCACCGTGGCCCGCTTCAGATTTCTGCAGGGGGACGAGTGGGTAGAGAAGCTGCTCCCCGAACACTAATCACATCTTCATCACTAATCATCACGGTTTGGGCTTTTTTATAAATCTAGCAGTGCAGTTCCAGGATTGTTTGTCTGCTTATTTATCCGTATCTCATATCAGATGTCAATGGCTCACCCCATGACACTCACGCACAGGTCAATTACATTTTTTGTAGTAAAAGTGAGCAAGCCAAAGGCGATTGTGGCTAGAATAATAATAATAAAAAAAACAAAAAAAAACTAAGATGTTTAAATGAAGTAAAAAAGAAATTGTTTTATCCATTCGAAACGAGAAAGTTAGTGAATACTCATAATGGAGTATGCTGAGGTCTTGAATGTCTTCCATACCTGCAAGGCATCCATTAGACCACATTGCAATTAACATTATTGGCTGTGATCCTGATAACTTTGTAAGCAAAGCTCTATATTGATTTAGCAATAACGTGTAACAAGATTTCTGAAGTAAAGGGGTGTCTCTGCAGCTGTCATGATGCTGGGCTGTTTTAGGAGTTTGTCAAGCATTGCTGTGCAAGTGCTTCAGCATTTGGAGTAGCTGTTTGTGCAACAATATGAGACACATTTGTCTTTGATATAATATATTCTCATTTTTATAATGGAATACAAACTAAAGTAGTTTAGAAATCGGCATCTAATTCCTGAACTGTTTAAATTAGCATCTACCAAATGGAGTTCCCCATATTGCCCAGGTGCTCAGAATAGTTTATAGTGTTGCTAGGGTGTTGTAGGTAGTTGCTGACTGCTGTGTGTTCAGAGTAGTTTGTTAGCATGATATGCTGTTTTTAGAATGGGGACGATTGCAATTTTTTAGGGTGGGCAATATGTACACTAGATTACAAGGTATTACAAGGTTTCTATTAAGACCTTAAAAAGGCCTAAAAAGATCTTAATTCAGAGCAGAAAGTCATTGAAAAGGCATTTAATGTTGCCTGCACTGCAATGAATGAATGAATAAATATATTCTCCAGTATTTTGTTTTCCTATACAAATACCTTTAAATCAAGATACATTAACTTGAGATGCAAAATGAAGATATAAAGTCTTGTTTTCTGAAAAGTTCAAGCTTAAAACAAAAGCAAACATCTTTCAATATTATTTGTTTTCCCTTTGGAATTAAGTTAATTTTTTTTCTGAGCCCACTGGCATATACTTGTTCATGTCTTAATCATAGAACAAGAAAACATTTTATTCATTTCTCAGAAAACAAAATTTATCTTATGGCATTTTGCTTCTCAAGTAAATGCATCTTCTTTTAAGAATCTTTTGCACATTTGCACTTGAAAACAAGACAAAAATACCAATGAAACATTTTTTTTCAGTGTGATTCTAGTGATTGAAAAGAATTCAATCACATCTGTTGGAAGTTCCATTTTCAAATGTTGAAATGTTGCTTATGCATCTCTTCATGTTCTCTCTAGACATTTATACTGTATTTAGAGAAAATATTGAAGTATTGTGTTTGCTTCATTTTATGCATTACATTTTCTTTACTTGGTCTTAAAATGCATGAAAAAGCTGTGTGGAAAAAACATGATCAGTTACCAGTTTATGTGTAAAGAAATAAAAGACATAAATAAATTATCTGTTACTGTTTTTTCCTAAACAGTTTTTTGTCTGTCACAATGTATAAACTGCAGGCTAAGACTTCCTTTTGAAAATGGGATGTTTATGCGCAAAACAAAATTTATGACTTTGTTACAAAATAAATATCATATGAGCTTCAATATGTTAATTTGCTGTGCGATTGCAGGGGACTAAAGCAGCCACTTGGAGGAAGTGACATTTAAAATTCTGAAGAGCACCAAAAACAGTCATTGAGGACAGAAATCTAAAAGAGAAAGAAAAGGGGGCGAACACGTCTGTTTTGTTGGCTAATAGAAGACCGGAGGAAAAGAGACCTAAATCAGAAAGAGTAAAGCGCTGAAAAGAGAAGACAAACAAACTAAAAGCATCGGCACAGAGATCTCAGTGAGCCGTGCCAAAATTGTTTGGCACTGGTGGTTTTTAAAAGGAACACCTGCGAAGCGACAGTCGCTCCTTTACATTCTCCTGAAACCCCGCTGGTCAGCGCTCCACTACTTGGCATCTGATCCTTTGGCCCCCGCCATCAGACGGCAAGAAGAAAGGAAATTGCTCAAGACATAAGCTTGCGTTTCTGTGGTGATAAAAGATTCAGTTCTCCCTGCACGATTTGTCACCTGCGTGTTTGTTTTCCCACCCCCCGAGTTGAGAGCCCACCTTAATCTAAATGAGCTCATTAGTTGGCAGCATTTGCCGCACAGGTTCACATAATGAGGCTCATAAACACGGGCGCCATCCACTAAATGAGGCCTGTCACCTCACGTTAGGCGAGTTTGCATAAAATACTGGCTCATTTAAATGAAAACATTTTCATTCGAAGCTTTGCCCGGAAAATGATTGTTTTGATAAAAAATATTTTCAGCTTCAGACTTCATGTTTCTGGAATGTGTAGGGTAGGAGGTTTTATGCTGAATTCTCCAGAAGAAAATAGACACGGCTCAAAGGAACGGTATAGAACATAAACTACAGGTCTTCTCAGTTTCCTGTGTTTGGGCTGAGGTCCCGTGGCGCTGTGCGGCATGTTGGCAGTGGCCCGGAGCGTATGTACCGCTCCATAAGGTGATTTGTGGATGGCTTTCCTCACGTGGTGGACAGCCAGCTCAGAGTTCAGATCAGGACAGCACAGATAGACTGGGGACGGCCTGAGTGTTGACATGTTGAATTATTGTGGCCTTATTTTGTTTCTAGTTCTGTTTCGTCCGATCCCTGAAGGGGAATAAAACACAGTAAAAACAAAAGAAGATTTACAAAATGGTGATTTGAAAATCTGAATGATGTATCTAAAAGTTATGTTTCTGACAAAACGTTCTTAAAGTTCTACGAATGTTAAAAATAAACGTTCAAATAATGTTATATTTTTGGTGAAAATAAAGTTAGTAAAATGTTGTAAGAAACATTTTTGTAACCTTTAAATAGCCCTATAATATAAAAATTGTATTCACAACAAGGAAATGGGACATTTCAACGTTTTAGAAACGTTTTATAAAGTATTCTCACAACCGTAGTGCCCAGTAGTGCACAATGCAATGGAAACAAGTCTCAACACAACAAAATCTCCACAACACATTGTAAATAACCTGCAACACAACGAAATTACCACAACACAATGGAAAAAAGCACAGAACCTAATTTCACCAAGTACGACATGTTCCTGGATCAACTTCTTTGATGACCCTGGAACAACATTGTGATTAACCAATCAGATTTAAAGAACCAGTTTATCATTTTTGTGAAGTTTAGGCTTACAGTCAGTGTTTGGTGCTTGTTCATCAGTGTCATTCATCTATCATTTTCTCTGATTTTAGGGATTACTCATGGTTAAGGTTAGGTTTAGGTGTAGGGATATTGTCAAGACTACATTTTTGGATTAATTGCTTTTTGCAGTGTAGTTTTAGGCCATTGCTTTTCTGTTATTAAAGTGTTTGGAGTGGTTTTTAGCTTGTTGCCAGGGTGTTCTAGATTGTTACTAAGACTGTACACTTATTAGGCTTTGCTATTCTGCTGCAAGAGAGTTCTAGGTGGTTGCTAGGACATTTCTGTGTGGTTACTGACGTTTTTGAGCAGCAGGGTTGTAGGAAGGAGAGCTGAAACTCAAAACAGATGGTTGTGTTGGCACCTGTCTTGCTCTGAAATCTGTTTGGAGCTGTTTTCCACATGTATAAAACAGTCAAGACCTTCATGTGCCAAAAAAATAAACACTTCAGATTTAACCCTCCTCTCACTGCGAGTCTCTTACAGTAACGCTCAGAGTCATCTAACGTCATTTGAGAGTATCTTTCACATACAAGTTACACATCATATATTTAAGTTCCATTGCTTAAATAGTTGCATTTCTGGTTTAAGAGACAATTTTGTTTTTTTTTATCAAAAGCTTATCTTTGATTTACAAAGTGCTTGAGTCCAACCAGCAGTGCTAACAAATGACCAGAAGATGGTGCTTTATCTGCATTACGCATAAACATAATGAATGAGTTTGTCATTAGAGTCTCATTAGTTGCTGAGTTTTTATGTGCTAAAACAGCAACATTTAGTCAAACCACAAATTGTCACCACATTTTAACAGAAAGCAACTTACAGCATTACAATCCCAAAATACATTTAAACTGCACATTTACTGCAAATTAAAATGGCATTGAACTTTTACATCTTTTGTTTTGCATCCAAAAAGGTAATAATTTAACTAGGTTTATAGATTCTCTGAGTGGTGCTTACTGCCAAAAACCAAATGTGTAGCCATAGTATTGTTTTTCTGTTGTTGGGATGTTCTAAGTGGTTGCTAGAAAGTTTCTTACTGGCCCTAGTCAGCAGAGTTCACCTCCATCATGTTTCTGTGATATTCTGCTCTCTAAATATGAATCGAGATATGGAAAATCCCTAGTTTCCTTCTGAGGGAACCTTAAACTGCGTCCTCTAGAGGTCGCTATGAGGAACACCATTAGCGTGACAATAACATTGGCCTGGTAGTGGGTTGCCACGTTCACTGCAATTGCCACAGCCGTACCCATATCTGATTTCCCATTTGCAATCTATTTGCTCTTCGGACAAGGCTGTGCTCCTCTCACTGCAGGAGGGTCACTTTGAGCTCGCCAGTCCTGGGCAGACTGGGTTAGTCTTCCTCCCAACTTGAGAGTTAGGTCCTCTGACCCTGGGCTATTGATTGCTTCGGTCAAGGTGGGTTCTTCTCTCATCTTGCTAGGGATTGCACCATCTGCGCTTGAGCTCCGTAGCAGTGACATCAGCTAGTTGGGCCACTTGCCACTTCCCTGATATGCTGCCTCTATTTGTGTCCATCCAGTCAGTCCTTGTGGACCTAGCTTAGCAGTGCCCTTGATGGTTTCATATGCTCCTCTCGATCTGAGCGTACGAGCACCCCTTCTATTTTTGAAGATGGGTCTCTGCACATTTGAGCTCCGGATAGCAATCTTGCCAGGCAGCTGGACCATCTCCTGCCTCCCTGGTTGTTTGCTTGTTAAGTGACCTAGCTGTGCTCCCTCAGCATGAAGTGTCTCTTGCAAGCGTGTCACTCCCTTCTGGGCATCTGTGAGCAGATGCTTCGCATTCTGTTCTGTGAGCATGCCACAGTCACATATAGGGCTCCTAGACTGGTTTACACAGCTTCGGTTACCCCTTAAACAACAGTGTTTCAAAATCCATGCTATGGTAAGTGCACATGCTGAGCTCTGTGCACTTTCTAAAATCCACATTGTGGTAAGTGTGCACGCTAAGCATTCTGTGCACTTTCTAAAATCCTGTATGGTAAGGGTTACACACTGTAAGCCTCATTTCCTTTCTCTGAGTTAGTTTAGGCTCTTGTTCTCGCCTTGGGCTCCACTTAACTTATGTGTTTTCTTTATGAGTAGGGTGTTGCTACCAAAGATCTGTCGAGTCAGTTCTTTGAACAGGTTTATTCAGAACCGGCTGTAGCCATTCTAGATAGCAGGCCAGAGTATGGTATGGTTTTTAGACACCCTTAAAGCAGTGGCTTCCAATCCTGGTCCTGGAGAACCAGCTGATGAGCTGATGAGTTGAATCAGGTGTGTTTGAATAGGGAGACATCTAAAATGTAAAGTGTGGGGGTTCTCCAGAACCAGGATTGGAAACCACTGCTTCAAAGGAATCTCTTTCTTCTGATTCCAACGCTTGAGCTCTGCCCTAGGCTTGGACTTCCTAGCTCAGCCCTTAACAGGTAAGTTCTTCAAGGGTATGCAGCTCAGGTCCTTGGCCGAAGGGGATAATATCACTGACAGCCATCAAGACGTCCTTGGGGCAACTTCCATGGCAATGGTAGAGTTAGTACTTCATGCTCGCCATGGTTTCTGGCGAGCCCTACCCTCAGCATGACGCATTGGGATACCATCCCCCAAAGCGACCTCAAGAGGATGAAGTTCAAAATCCCTTTACAAGGGAACGTCTCAGGTAACGTATGTAACCATGGCTCTCTGAGAAGGGAATGAGACACTGCGTCCTTTAGTTCCCTTGCCATGCTTTGGATGTGAGCTTCAGATGATGAAGCGGATGGTGTGTTCTTCCGTCACTCTTGTATACAGTGGTCGCACCGGGTGACGTCACAGGCTGTTGCCAGGCAGTGTTATTGTTGTGATTAGATGTATGCTTCAGACACCGGTCACACTGAATGCGTTCCCCATAGCGATCTCTAGAGGACGCAGTGCCTCGTTCCCTTCTCAGGGAACAATGGTTACATATGTAACCTGAGACGTTTTTTTTTTTTAAATATGAAATTATTGTCTTGTAACATATTTCTTGGGTTTTGCATTACTATGCTGTTTGCAAGGGAGTTCTAGGATGCTAGGATGTTGTTAACAGTTGCTGGGTTGCCCAGAGAAGGTCAGAGACCGATTGATTGGTTTTGCAGATTAATCTGCACCAATAGTTGATTGCTGGAACCATCGGCAAAATCCATGCCGATAGTTTTCCAGTTTGCATTGGGAATCTTCTAAATTCAATGAAATTCAAATGAACACAATTAATTTAATATTATTAGAGAAGCGCTCATTTATTTTAAGCTTAAGGTGCGGTCACACTAGCCTTTGAACGTGCAGAATTATTTCGGACGCCGCTGCGAATATGGGCGGGAGCAAGATATAACGGTTTCCCCTTAGTTATCACAACATGGGTTAATCTGTGCTTTTACTGTGTCTTTGGCGACGGCATAGAAAGCGTCTTATTATATTGTACTCTCTCTCTCTCTCTCTATAAATATATACACACTAAACAATAAAAAAATATAGAACTTGTCCTCATTCAAATGTGCCATCTGTTCCTGTTTCCATTGACACTGCGAACCATGCAGCTTCTTTTTTTATTATCTTTTAAATATGTATTATATAAAATAAGCACTTCATTTTTTTAATTTCTGTACAGAGAGGTCACGCAGTGACGTATCGATCATCTACTGGTCACACGACTTCACGTGATGCGAATTCGCAGGTCAGAGTTCACCAAACTTGAACTTTCGAACGCAGCGAAATGCGAAAATTTCGCATGAGCCTGCATTTCCGGTCTGACGCATTCGCATGCGTATGAATGGAAGTCAATGAAACGAAAAGTGCAGTGTGACCGCCCCTTTTTTCACAAAATAATGTGGTTTTGTGTAAGGCCAGTTTGTATTTGGCTTTAAGTTATCTTGTACAATTAAAAGACTGTATACAAGTAGACACTAAGTAGAAGAAAATGTATAACTGCAGTGGCATTAGTAGAGCTACTGCTCATTGAACATCATGCCTCATAGTGTTAGTACATAGTTATCCATAACCTACCATAAGCTCTTCTCTACTGCACAATGATAACTACAGAAACATCAACATAACAGAAACCCTTTCTAATGTTTCATAACTAAACATTAAACATTAACAGATGTTTCCCTTTACTCAAAAACACATAAATGGTGCTTAATTTAAACAATATTTACTCTCCATATCCAGCCATATGCGAAGCATGCTGGGAACTAACAATCACTGCCAAAATAAAACGGCATAATTGAGCTAATTCTCTTAAAATAAATAGGTATCTTTCTTTCCTTAATTTTATCAGCTATACCAATTCCTAAATTCAAGCCCCAAAACTTCTTAAGTTTCCTTAAAAAAACAAGGAAAATGTCTCTTGGTTTTATTAAGGAAATGTTCACAATATTTTACATACAACACTGCACCACAATTAACCTCAAGTTAATTGAGTTAATTATGACCTTAATTTTGTAAATGAAAAAAAAAAAAATAATAATTGTAGAGTCTATATTTTTTATGGCTCAGTATTGTTTTATTTTTGTAATACATTTCAGCAATGTTTTACTTGAACTGCAATTAAAATAAATATTAAATTGCGAGTGAAGTTTTTGCTGAGGTCGCCGCTGAGGTCGCCACTGGCGACAAGGACTATGTATTTACATATTATCACTTAAAATTTTGCATGTAATGCCTTTTTTCCCTGATTGTTTTGTAATCACATCATCTGTCCACGTATTAAACTGAGATGATGCACATCAAAGGTTTAGTGGAAAAAAAAGTTTCTAACAGTGCTCATCTCTGCTGCGCACACCTGCTAAACGCATCTCAACAGCACGAGAGAGATTGAAATGATGGAGACGAGAAGTGAAAGAGCAGAAAAACAGCGTATATTTTGTGCAACAAACTACAACAGGTAAAGCTATTAGCTGTGTGGATATAGGCAATATAGTTAACAATGCTCTTTTTGGCACTCTTTAATGAGGCAGGTGCGATCATGATTTAGTGACTTTGTGAACCTATCATACCTTTTTTCTTTACTACTATAGTACATAATGAACATGAATTAACATCAAAAGGTTGGCTATTTTATAAGAGAGCCTACAGTACAACTTACTGAAATGTCTCGTGGCAAAGCTCATTTAGTGTTTCAAACTCCTGAAAATGTGTAAAGCTTGAAAACATTGCGATGTAATATACAATTACCTTAACCATAACATACATAACCATAACCATTTGGCGTAAATAAGCTCATCATTTAGCTTGAAAAATAACTATATAGAGGAGCATTTCGCTATATTATGTGCTATTGCATTTTAATATTTTTACTTAACCTGTTGTCTTCATGATTTAACTCCTCCTATAAAATTGCATTTTATTTTAGAATTATTTTATAATATTAAGAATAGACTAACATGCTGAAAGTATTAAAGACATACACTCTTAAAAATAAAGGTGCTTAAAAGGTTCTTCACAGAACCATTTTTGGTTTCACAAAGAATCATTCAGTCAAAGGCTCTTTAAAGAACCATCTCTTTCTCAACTTTTTATAATCTGAAGAATTTTCTTTCGGATGTTAAAGGTTCTTTATTAAGCCATTTAGACAAAGGGCTCTTCGATGGTACTGTGAAGCACCTTTATTTTTAAGAGTACAGGACTACATTTACAGGATGCATTGAGGAGGAGCCCAAACTACACTCAGTGGCCCAGTGATGCTTATGGTCCATGATATTGGTACAGATTCTGTGTAGTAAACAATGCGTGACTGTATATTTCAAGTTGGAAAAGACATTTAGTTCCAACTTTAAGTGAACCTTAGTTCCCAGGTCATCTACAAGATGGAGTCAAATGCTGATAAAGTCAATGAATGATGAGACATAAACATGACAGTACAATTGAAATGTTAAAATGTAAAAAAAAATAATAATAAAATAAAATAAATTAACCTGTTAAATGTCACCGTCCCGTATACGGGACGCCTAAATTTACTTCAATATATTACAATTATATCCTAATCATGACAAACTATATATCGTTGGAAAGGTCTAAGACTCCTAAATAGATATTTGACCATGTTTTGTTGTTAAAAATTATGAAGGAACAGTAAAAGATTAATTTATAAAAAGAGTGCACCTCAAAACATATACATCATAACAGGAGTTCTGACCTTTGTCACAAAAAATCTACTCCGCTTCCTTTTTCCCTACCACATGTTTTAGTAATCATCATAAATTATATATCATTTGAAAGCTTATATACTCCAAATTCATCTTATGAAAACCATTTTGAAATCGGACACTGCGTTACCATGGAAATCATACTTTAAAATCTTTTAGCGTGGTCCTCCCCCTTAGTGGGAGGGGTCATATTCCAAATATATTACGGTCTTTTAGAATCAAAACTTTTCATAATCTTGACAAAATACATATCGTTGGAAAGGTCTGAGTCTCAAGATTCCATATTTGGTGGTTATTTTGTCATAGACATAATATTGAGAGAGAAATTGATACATTTGTGACAAACAAATGCATCCAAAAAATTCAATGGATTTTCAATGGCCCCCGGTGGCTTTTTGTGGTATAACGCCTAAACAAAATTGCATATGAACCTACATTTTTTTTATATCAACTTCAAATTTGGAACACAACTTATTTAGACATATGGCTTTAATTTTATAGCAATTTTGGATTAAAACATATTTTATAAAATATTTATTTTATATAAAATATAATAAAAATAAAATAATAAATGTATTTACGGTAAATTTAAACTTCTATAACTTTTTTATGCTTTCATTTTTTTAAATGATTTCACTTCTGCAATAATCTGCAGATTGTCTTCTTTAAAAAGAGACCAACCTTTGGTCTGTATTCAAAAGCGTTTATGAATTATAACAATTTAAGTGTGAATAGTGTACTTTCACGTGTATGTTAAAAAAATGGGGGTGACAGTTAAAAGGTTAAACGTTCTGTGGCACCTAAAAATAATAATATGGCACTTATGTTTCTTTTTTCTTACAGGAGCCAATGGCTCGTCACTTGATTTTTTTAGTTTGTAGCCCTGATCAGCCAGTATGGATCCAACCAAGTTATTGGTATTGATAAAACCAGTTCAGCGTAATTCTTTAATAATAATAAAAATTAAAAAAGGATTTTAATTATTGGTCTGTAACAAGTTTAATGAACCTGAAAACAGTAGTATACAGATCAGTATTAAATTATAAATAATCTGTACTAAAATGAAGAGATTTTGCATCTGGGACATACTGTAAATATGACTGATTCAGTTCTCTTTCAAAAGACTTAAAAAGCCTTGTGTGAACTGAAAGAAAACCAAGTGAGCACAGTGCAGGAAGGCGTCCTGAGTGACCCGTGTGTCATATAGGGTAAGACACGCTGCTCTGTGATTGGCTGACAGTGAGCAGCACTGCGGTTCAATACATGTAGGAAAGAAAGGAGAGGAGAGGAGGGCTGAAACTCAAAACAGATGGTTGTGTTGGCACCTGTCTTGCTCTGAAATCTGTTTGGAGCTGTTTTCCACATGTATAAAACAGTCAAGACCTTCATGTGCCAAAAAAATAAACACCTCTGATTTAACCCTCCTCTCACTGTGAGTCTGTCTCTTACAGTAATAGACACCTGGTGTGACCATGAGCGGGCACCTTCGGTTACTCGTTCTGTCTCATGCATCTTAGAGACATTATGGAAATTATCATATGTGTGAAATTTGAATCAAAGACGCCAAAGCAAGTTACAAATAACTAATGGTGTAGTTTTTTAATATCCATTTTTGCTCAGTGACCTAATCAGTTTAACTATCCGTAATGTACTTGTGCTTTCTTTGCATTTACTGACTTACTTAAATGTTATTTGTTTTGATTTTGTTATGTTATGTTATTTCCTGACATTCATTTTTATTATTTCAGTTTTTTATAATTTTATTTGGAGCCATTGGATGTCGTATAGGAAACAACTTTTTGTAATTAGTTTTTATCTTGCAAAGACCTTTTGGCATTACAAACCATTTTTGTTTTTCTAATGCAATCAATTTTAACTGAAATAAAATTAAAGCAACATTTCTTATTTTTATTTAGTTGAAAACAGAAATAACTGAAACAGAATTAAAATGAATAACTGTAGACATGAATAAAACAATTACAAAAACATACAATAAAATTACTAAAACCTCATATAACTTGAACACTTTCATATATTATATATTTCAATGAAATTAATTTATTAAGTTTTTAAATGATTTCATTTCAAGTACTTTTTTTAAATTGAAATATAAACATTATAAATATAAATATAATAAAAAAGAAATATAATAAAATATATATAAAAATGTATACTATAGACATATTAAAAACAAACATTACAAACACACACACACACACGAATATTAAAATGTAAACTGGAAAAAATCTCTCTCTCTCTCTCTCTCTCTCTATATATATATATATTTATATGTGTGTATATATATATATATATATATATATATATATATATATATATATATATATATATATACTGTATAAAAAAAACTATAATAGAATCTCATTAAGTAACACTTCTTTTAGCATTTAGATTTGACTTTACTGTTTTAGTGTTTGGTGCATAAAAACATAATTTATTAGTGCATAATCTTATTCTAGTTACTTTTTAAATTGCTCTAAGAAGGATGTATGAAATGTCTTCAACAGTAGGTCAGCAGCAATACTGCAGATGGTCCACAAATTATTAATTCATCTAACACTAGGTCCTGCTTCATCTCTATGTCCTTCAAGGGGTCTTTAAAAACGTTGAAGACCCCTAATGAGACGCGTGTGCATTTCGGGATCCAGAAGAGGGCAGTGCTGCACGCGCACCTGTCCAGCCCTGCTCTTACTGCATGTTTATGTACTCTAACAGCGACAGTGAGTCAAACCACTAATTGTTCCCATGTTTTCACACATAGTAAGTCATGTTTCAATTCCAAACACATTGAAATCTGCACTTTCATTGAGAATTCAAATGACATGGAACAGTTTCCTGCTTTTATGTCCTCAAGCTGATTGAAAGAACTGTATTTAACTGCTGCATTAAACAAATATGCATGTAGTGAAACCATAAATAATAGTGAAGGGTGTAATTTAGTGTTTTAAAACATAATCAGTAGTTGAAACCTTATATTTAATCAATGTTAAATAAACAGCAATTTAATAAATAACAACTTAATCATTATCATTATGATTTAATAAGCTATATTTGTTTAAGTTAGTTCTGTAGTGTTGGTTTTGTCTAGTAATTTAATATGCAACCCTTTTAGACCCACAATTATTAAAATGACAAACTGTGAATTAAAGTGTTTGTATTTTAAATCAATATTTTCCAAAATCAGTCCAAATGAATCTCAGTGAGAGCAACTGTTTACACGGCGGTTTTCTGTCTCGTTTCTTTATTTTGAATATTTATCCAAATGTTTGTGATCAGATTTTGCAGGAATTTCCCCATGATGCCTTACACTAAACATGTGCCTTTCGCTTTGTAGTGATTATCAACACATAAGAGATGCATTAGGCTGTATTAAAACCAACTGAGGAATAAAACAGCATGATGGACTCCTCATGCGGACCTGTGTAATGTTACTCAAATCTATTACCTAAACATTTCTAAGAAATGGATTCTCTCGATTTAATCAGAAACGTCTCCTTGAAGACATTTGTTTTAGTTTTTGAACTAACCCTATTCAATCCAAATCTATTCTTTTCACATCTTTTTTTTTTTTTGGATGCATTTCTAAGTGTAAGAAATGCATCCAAACATGAGAAGTGTTTAGGCTTTATGATCAGCCATATATGTTGGACATGCTTTCCTATAAAAACAAACAAAAAAAGTATTTATTTATGACTGTCAAAAGCAGAATAGCTCAAATGTATAACATATGTCTCATATGCAGTACAGCAAACTGCACGTAGATAAATGATTCCTTTAAAAGTAGAATTGTTCAGATTTGATCCAAATTGTATCGTTCAGTAAAACTGAAATATTTTCCCCCTCTGCCTGATGTATTCACATCTGGTTAGACTGTCAGAGGTCAGATGTGTGAAATATTGTGCTAATAAATAGTCTCCGTGAGGACAGGTTTGAATGGGAAGACTTCTCTCTCTCTTCAGTAATGTGGCTAATTTTTGTGGGTAGGTTTTTTAGGTTGCTAGCATGAAATGTAGCGTGCAGCTTGAGTTTTATTTTCTGAATGCACATGCATGCACATGTTAGTCACAAAATTTCAGTGGAAAATCCAAATCATGACTGGAGAACTTCTCTAATATATTGCTCTATAACTGCAGGTTGGTTTATATTCGGATTCGGAACTACAAAGACTCCATCTCTTTTAAACATAAATATATAATTCCATAAAATATCTTTTTTTATTATTATTTTAATTTATTTGTTTAACTAATTCTATTTTATTTATGTTTTGATTTGATTCATTTAGTTTTCCTCTGGGCAAGCTTAAATATTTGGAGGTTTGCAATTTTGCCATTTCCACAATCATATCGTTCTCATTTTGCAGCATTTGCGCTCCGTTCAACATGCGCTCTTGCAGTCTGAGGGATTGCGCATTATCGTGTCTGTTCCTAATGTCATACATCAATTAAATCAGCATTTTGTGGGATCCGTATAATCAGTTTCTTAATGAAGCAGGTGTTTGGACAGGTGTTGTACTAGCTCTGTGTATATATATCCGTATTCGGCTCGAAAACGCACCTTTTACATGCTGTCTTTACGAGAAATCTTTGCACATAAAAGGCAGTGTATACAAGAAATGCACATTTTCCAGATCCGTCAGCTTTGCTTAAGAAAAGCCCTTTCCGTGCTGCGAAGCATCGCCCGTCATTGATCAAGACTTTGGCTGGATTTCTTTTGACGTGCACTTTTATTAAATTGGTTTGCTGTTGGGTGAAGGCAGCTGGAGACGAATCAAGTGGCAGATGAGCTGGCAGGCCGTGCCACAAGTGTGAGGTGAGCGTTCGAGAGAGAGACAGATGGACGGACAGATAGATAAATGATTTCCAGTGGAAAGACTAGCGAGGATAAGAAGCAGCCTGGCATTATCCCGTGCCCTTTAGTATTTAAAGGATGCTGGCATAGCATTTAGGTATTTGGGACGACAGAGCCATGCAGAAAACGCGCTCACACAAACCCCCCAACAATCATTTGCTTTATGAGGCGCCTGCTGATGCCATGGTAACCCTCCTGTCCCGGGCACGGCGCGGGCACTGGTGTGCCAAACAAATGCCATGGTAACTTTTTTTTTTTTTTTAACCCACGTTGCCCAGAAACCTTTGAGATGTAGTAAGTGAAACCAGTGAGGCTGAGAGAAACGCTAAGTTTAGTGTTTACAGTTTCTATGTACAAATTACCCAGAAACAGTGTGAATTATACGCTGACTTTAAGAACAAGTCCTTCCTGTTTGGGTAAATTTAGGGGTGCAATCCGTTGAGGTTTGTCTCACGTAACTCAAATTTTCTTTTGGCGCCTAAGAACCAAACATTTATCTTCTTACTGTACGTTTCTGGTGTCATCATGAATGATTCATCACTGCACATTAGTCCAGTTGTATTGTTTGTCTTTGTATTCTATTATTAAAAATCACTCTGCCATGAAACCTTTGCGAGCAACAACACCCAAGGCTTGTTTTACAAGCCTTCGAAACACTATTTGAGATACAACCAATTTCTGATGGATAAAATGAAGGTAATATTTTACATGGATGTGTAATATTTAGCTTTTCTTTTCTTTGAATCTGTTTCACACTGAAACTAGACAAAATCTGCTTAGGGGTAATAATGGAACAAAAAAAAACTTTTAAAAAGTGATTTCTCACTATTATTTACAACAGGATCTGGATTTAGATCAAATATTTTTGTTAGAAATTTGCAACAGCTGCATGTAACGTTTAGTTTGGCAAAAAAGTATTAATGAGAAAAAAGAAAAAGAAGGTGAAACCAACTTGTGTTTTTTTGGTTTTTAAACATTTGCAGAGGTCAAATGTCCTGGAAACTTTTATCCCTGCTGCAGTTAAGTTTTGTAATGAAGCCCTGTAATCACAGATCTGCTTGCTTGTGCTATTTGTGAATATAATGATAAAGTGTTTTGTGTTGTTTTTAATGTGTGCTAATGAGTTTCCCATTCACAGGGATAAACAAAGCTTTCTAACATATCACCGTAATTCACATCATAACCATCATAACTTTAGTTCAGGATTCCCACACTGTTTGATAAAACGGAGTCGCTAATGAATCACTGACACCACTTCGGCTGATTGAATGAAAAAATATTCAAAAGCTCATAAATAAGGCTTTGCATGAATAAACTTAGCATTATCATCCGTATTTTAGAGCTAGAAATATTTTTATCAGAAAAATGCATATTCACTTTAGAAATGGTCATTTCTGTGACTTTTAGATTTTATTTTTAAGGTACTTTTTGATAAAGGTGCTGGCTGAATTCATGAATGTAAATACAAACAAACCAAACGTTGTTTCTGATTAGTACATGGTTTATACATGTCTGTATTACATGTACTTTTCAGAACTTAAGATCAGTTGCTGTTGCAGTCATTTTAACTGAAATTATATGTTAACCTGGACCACTTAACCAAGGGTCAGTTTTTTGTTAAAATTGAAAATCTGGAATCTGAGGGTGCCAAAAAAATCGACTTTAAAGTTGTCCAAATAAAGTTCTTAGCAATGCATATTGCTAATCAATTTTTTTTATTTTTTTTTAAATGTTTTTGAATCTTCATGGAACATGATCTTTACTTAATATAAAAAAAAAAGATCATTTTGTTGGCTATTGCTATAAATATCCCTGTGCTACTTATGACTGGTTTTGTGCTCCAGGGTCACATATTATGTTGACTTATAATTGAGTATAACTTCAGATTTTACACTCATGTGATATGAGTTAAAGAAATGGAGAACATATGCTGATTTGACTTGAACATATATATCATTTCAAGACAAACTTTATTGTGTTAATAAGATAATTTTTTGTACCTTTTGTACATGATTGGTTGGGTAAGTACTGTACATTTATGGACCATAACAGGCTGCAGTATTTCTGTGCATCCATATGCATTCAAACAACCACAGCTGAAGCCGGTCACAGTAACATCTCTTCTCCTGTGATTTCCATATTACTGGAGGTTATCTAGAGCCGATGCTTTCCCTTCTCTCTCTCTCTCTCTGACATCATGCCAGCTTATTGCCAGTCCTGCATCACACAGTCTCCCACACGCACACAAAGAAGTCTTGTTTAGCGTGTTTTAATTCCCTTAAATTAGGGAGCCATGTCAAATCCGGCGCTAGCAGCCATCACACCATAAGCAGACTTCTAATTGTCCCTCATCTGACACGCAGGGTCCTCATCACAGCTTTGTGCGTCTCTAAAGAGCGCTGCTGCTCCCAGGACTGCATGTGCTCTGTTATTCACTTTCACACATTACATGCATGCATGACTGCACCGTTTAGATGCGGCTGGAGCAAGAGAATCAGATAACCAGCACGCAAGTATTTCAATCAACAAGTCTGAACTGAGGAATGCTACTTAATAAAAATAATAAATAAGAAGGGGGAATTGACATGCTGTTCCCAACCTAAAGAAAACTGTAGGACGTCTGCTTAATATGAACATTTTTCATTAGCTAATGTAGCATGAGCATTTACCATGGTAACCATCGTTACTGCCAAAATATTGATATTGCTTTCTCATCTAGGTATATTAATAACTACTTCAAACAATGGAATCATTTTTTGAATAACATTTTGAATAACATAAATCATATTCAATTTATTAGTCTTTTATGTTTTATTTTTTATTTATTTATATATTTTATAGTTGAAATAATATTAAATACATTTTGTCTTTTGTATTTATTTATATATTTTAAATAACTGAATGCATTAAAAAATATATTTATTATTTTATATTTTAATTTTATTTATACATTTAAAATAACAAGTAATATTAAATCTATTTGTTTTTTATGTTTTATATTTTTATTTTACTTAATTACATAATTTTATTTTATATAATTGAAAATGTTTTACATTCATTTTGACTTTCATTTTATGGATTTTTTCATTTAAATATTTATTTATTTATTACTTGAAAAGTTTTAAATAATCTTTCTATTTTTATTTATAAAAATGGGTTGTATAACATACAGAACCAAATGAATAAAAAAATCAATTATTTAAATTAATGCTAATTTTTTTTAAATCAAAACATAGTATAAATCATTGTTAAAGCTTTATGTAGGTTTTTTATTTAGCTCAGTTTCTTCTTCTTCTTCTTTTTTTACTGACATTTTAGCAACATTTATGGCGAAATATCTGCTGATTTATTGGCCTAATATTTAATAACAAGGACCGGTTCTATTTATTTGCTAGAACAATATTTGCTTCAACATTTTACAACAGTTTCAGACATCATGTGCACATCAGGAACAAGTTCTCAGTGTAGCTGATCTGTAAAACATACTTAAAATGATTATAGGATTATGATTTATCCAGCCAAACGATCTGAAAAACATGTCAGCTTCCACTTATCGCTTACAACAGGCCTCATTTGATGGTTTCATAGAGCCAGTGTCAGACAGCAAATATGTTTGCACTATATTATCAGCTATTTAAGTAAATTCAAATGAAAAAAGAGGCAGGTAAACGTAGGAGGTGTGTAGATTGACCAGCACATCAACGCACATCCAGCATGAAGCATGCGGTCTCTGAAGTAAATATTTGTCTGTATGTTCACACAAACACTCTGCTGACACCCAGAGCCCAGTGTTGGTTGGGATGTCAGTGAGTCTGCTGATGGCAGGCGGGCGGCTGGCGCGGCTCCGTATGGCTACAGCTGCCCGGATTGCACTTCCTGGCGTTTTCTATGTCAAAGTCCTCTCTCCCTCTCGCTAACACATACTCACACAAACACAGGCATGCATGCTGGCTGCATCCTGCCCGCACGCTAGCTCCTCCTGATTGGTGCTCGCTCTGCATTCTTCTTTTTATTTATTAATTTTTTCCCCATCCCAGGAAGAGGATTTCTTCTGGCAGGAGGGCGCGGGAATGGCGCTGGACAGGCAGCATGACCCAGGGTTCAGGTGGCAGCTGTGTTATGACTTCTCTGCCAGGTCGTGGATGATGGTATGACCACCCTCTCTTTCTTTACGCTCTCTTTCACTCGCTTAGCACTCTGTTTCCCACTTTTTTACCACTTCCTCAAACTCATTTTACACCAGACTGCAATCAAACATCTATCTATCTATCTAGATTTGTTGCTGCTTGTATTTTCTGTGGATGAAGTTCATTTAAAGCTGCAGGTGAATGGGTTTGGTGTCTGTTGAATTGTCACTCTTGTTGGACTGTCTTTCTGAATTAGTGAGTATTTAAGTTCACTTTTTATACTATTGGTTGTTTGAAATAGCAACAACATACAGTTCCCCTTGCTTCTATTCTTTCACAACATTATATGGCCTTCCTGGAGAGACAAAAATCAGATCATATAACATTGATAATTATTTATTAATAATTAAAATTATTAGTATTATTTAATATGAAAATTGTATTTGGTTTAATTTCATTTCATTTCATTCCCTTAAGACACAACTACACGTTTCCACAGTGTAATTTGTAGTTAGAGGTAAAACTGTAATTAAGGTTAATAAAAACAATATCTTAATCAATAATTACATTTTCAGCTTCAAACGGCAACTTATTATTATTATTGTTGTTTTTTATTATCAAAACCTTGCATTATTGTTGGTTTGCCCATGTTGGATCTGAGAATATTTACATTTTTGTGCTACTTTCCCCTTTTCAATTAAGTCTAATTAATCATGGAAAGCGATGTAAAGGACAGCCCCTAAACACAGAGGGTCCTCAGATGAGGGATTTCAGAGACTTCTGTATACAGAGCCTTATCGGGGGATCTGACACAGTTTAAACCTCAGGGGCCTTTCATAGAGACGGCCTGCTGTGCTGCTGCCTATGTAGGGCAGCGAGTGTGTGTGTGTGTGTGGAATAAGACTGGTGAAGAGCTTGAGGAAAAACATAGCGCACACTGGAGTTTAATTTTGAAGGGTGGCAAAATCATAGGAGAGAAAGGGAGATTATATAGAAAACAGTTTTGTGTGAGGTTGGGTTTTCAAGAGATTGAGCAAGTTTGGTTTCAGTTCCAATTTGGTCTGAAAAAGGCTTTTACAGCCTGATGTCAAGGTGCTAAAGAACTATTGAGGACCATTTATTGGTGGACTTTACTACAGTAAGACAATACTTAGAGATCTGGGGGGGGAAAAACTAACCCTAAGTATTAAACTTTATTTTAGGAAATATTCCTCAAACTTATGTGGAGAGGCTTGTTGTTATGTTCCTTGACTTGGTGGATAATAAAATGGCTGGGGACAAAAAAAGAAAACCCACAGATATTATTATAGTATTATATTAAACAAGTGACTTGAATCACATAGAGACCAGTAGACATCTTCATAACGCTACCTGAGATATATGGAGAAACATTGCGAAAAAAAACAACTAAATTCATGTGCTAGATGGATGTTTTTGAACATTGTTCTCATGTCTTGTGTCTTTTGCGTTTTCCTCGCACGACACAGCTAATGCTAAAATAAGTTTTATAACTTTTTAAAAATGCTTGAGACCCTTTTTTTTTCCATTTCACCACTTGAGAATATAGTCACTAAAATGGGTCTTCACTTCAAGGTCTTAAAGAAGTATTGAAGACCTTTTATTAGTAGTTTACTAGAAAATACTTAGGCTTAGTGATCTGAACAAACCTTAAACTCCTAAGTATTAAACTATATTATGGGGAATATTCCTCACATTATGAGAGAGGTTTGTTGTTATTGTTCTTCATGCCCAGACCTGAACGATGAAAAACTCCCATAGATTTGCATTGAACAAGGGACATGAGCCACATCTAGAGACCAAAAGATGACGGTGGTGGACACTTTAGACCTAGCAACCGTATATCAACATCATCATGGCGGAAACGTTTCCATCCTGCTTTCATATATAAAAGGCTCTTTTATAATTGAATTTCTAGTTTTTATTGCGAGAATGGATGGACTCCTGGCCGCTTCATCTTTCTCCAATCCTCCAGTGATCTCTTCCTCTCGCTCACTAGCACATCCCTGTCATCTGTTCAAATAATCCTGCTCCCTTGTCCTAGTCCAACTTCCTAGCTTTTTCCTTCTCGGTCTCGTCTCTTCTTCATCCATCTAAGCGTTTGTCAATCCCTGGCTACAGATGCCCACACCTCTTCCTCTCGCCCGGTCCATAGCTCGGTCTCTCTGTGCACAGATGCCCGCTTTGGCCTGCAACAGCTGTCCCGCCATGTGCTGCTACCAAGTGTTGATGCGCTGTTAGGAAAGGAGAGGGAGGGGTGGGCTCATGAATATTCATGTTAATTTGGACCCATTCTACCAAACAGAGCCTGGCACTGCCAAGGAAGCCCCTCCCCTCGATGAGATGGTGGAAGAGAGGAACCGTGAGACTAGGCCAGACACTGTGGCCTGATTCCACAAAATAAGGAGTTGTGAAAGACAGCCGACAGAAAAGCCAGAGAAAAGGGAAGACGATCCCAGAAAGTAGCATCATTATCACACCGCCTGAGATATATGGAGAAACGCTGTGAAAAAAAAAAAACGAAGAAGAAACAAAACAAATTTCTTTCATAAAGATGGATTTAATCTGACAAAAATTGGCCAATAATTTAGACATTCACAAGTGATGAATTACATTTACATTTACAGAATGAAGCAATAATCCATTGAGATGTTTACTTTTAAAAAAAAAAAATTCTTCAGTGGTTCTTTTTTGGAGCACTTTTGTCTTTGGAGGTTATGATTTATAGGTTCTTCATATTGACAGTTGGTTTCTACACTCACACACACACACACACACACACACACACACACACACACACACACAAAAATCCCTAATGAGATCTCTTTAAAGTCTTGATTGTTTCTCCTAACTAGTGATTAGACTATATTGTCTTTATGGTTCTTTTGAGATCTTTAGGTTTATCAAATTAACATATTCTTCATTTTACCCTCAGTAAAAATCCCTAATGAGGTCTGAAAAAAACTGGCACATCATTGGACCTGAACGAACAAAATGAACTGATAATCAGTTTAGATGTTTACTTTTAAAAATACATTACTTAAGTGGTTCTTTTTGGAACACATGCAAATTCTCTTTATGGATCTTTGGAAATTAAAGGTGTTTTTGATGATGCATTTATAGACTTTTCATATTCACATATTGGTTTCTTCCCACAGAAAATAAAAATCTCTAATGAGATCTGACAAATACTGGCCCATCATTTAGACGTTTTAGGGTTCATATTCGCAAGTGAGTGAACAAATGGACCAGTAATTAAATTAAATGTATGCAATTAGCAGAAGCTTTTATCCAAATCGACTTACAGTGCATTCAGGCTAGACATTTTTTACCTAACATGTGTTCCCTGGGAATCGAACCCACAATCTTGCGCTGCTAATGCAATGCTCTACCACTTGAGCCACAGGAATAATACGTTTAGATGTTTAAAAACTGATAGCTGATTAAACATGTTTTTGATGATGCATTTATAGGTACTTTATTTTGACATGTTGGGTATTTGACAAATAATTCAATCTCTCACATTTTGATTGTTTCTCAGACAGTGATGATATTACATGGACTTTGCTAAAGTCTCCTTATGTTTCTCTTGAGGAAAACCTCAATAATTGCCCAGAGTTGCATAGAGTTTTCATTATGAACTTGAACATTTCTCATCAAAGAGCATATGCTCTTTTATAACTCTATACTTTTACTGTATGTTGACTATTGGCTGAACTACCAAAGCTCAACCTGTGAGCAATTAAACAGGGTTTTTGGAAGCACCAGTACGTTTCACATTGTACATTTATAGAAAGTCTTCTGTGTACCGACCAAAAAGTCTTGAAGGATGGAGACTGTAAGATTAAAAAGGCTGGAGCAGGTTTAAGCACTGAAGAACTAAGCCGGGAAGGGAAGACAGATGAGGATTGAGGAAGAATGGAGGGAAGGAGCAGAACGGTAGATGGGGCAGGAGAGGTGTATGGTGATAACAGATGAGAAAGGCTGGAGCTGGAGGAGGGGGTCAGTCTCTGGTGTGTGTGTCCTCTGCTCTCTTTCATGAAGAGCCAGGGAAGCAGATTATAGCAGGCCTCCTCTTTCAGTCTCTCCAGGGGAGGACAACCCCTCTCCCCCAGCAGCCACTGGCTTTAATGCTCTGCGTCCCCCTGGACCAGCCTGGATCCAGACCAGATGCAGCACTTCTACACACACACACACACACTGGACATCCCAGCCAACCCATCTGATGGATTTGATCTTGACTTTTTGTTGACCCTGCTGCACTAATATACATATTCAGGCCAATGCGTTTCATTTCTTGTTGTTTTTCGATTCGTTTGAATCTTTTCTTTCTCTGCAAGCATGCTCGGGTGTGCAAGAAGTCAAATATTCACAGTTTACAGTGTACATTCATAGAGTTTTCCTAAGGCATGCATCACTGTTATTGATTTTTAGATTGTTTTTTTAAAACCCCTAACCAGAAGTATGAAACTTCAGAGTGTGTTTCTTGTCTCATGGATGATAAAGCCAATGAAAAACGGGAGGCACTCGAAGCATATCTTGAGATCGAATAATCACAGAGACATGAAGTGGGCTCTTTTGATTTGGGCCACTGACCAACAACCCAGAACACAACTGCATAGTATTGACTTGGCAACCACCCACAGCACCCTAGCAACAAGATTGTTATTTTTGCATGACCAAACACCACATACGTTTCCTCAGGAAATGGATAATGCTAGTTAATATACTGTACACCACCTTTTAAAAGTTAGGGGTTGGTTTTTGAAAGAAGGCTCGTGTGTCTAAAATGCAGTGATATTGTGAAATATATATATATATATATATATATATATATATATATTAAAATTTTAAATAAAAATGTTCTATTTAAATATATATTAAAATGTAATTAGTTTCTTTGATGCAAAGCTGAATTTTCAGCATCATTCCTTCAGTCTTCAGTGTCACATGATCTTCAGAAATCATTCTAATATGAGGATTTGCTGCTCAAGAAACATTTTTAATTATTGCAAATGTCGAAAACAGCTGCGTAAACAGGAATAAAATTTAGATTTAATAGAACGTTCAAAAGAAGAGCATTCATTTCAATCTAGAAATCTTTTGTAATGTTAGAAATGTCTTTACTGTCACGTTTCATACGTTCTTTCTAAATAAAGATTCATTTCTTTCAAAAACAAATCATACTTAACCCAAACTGGGATCGGAAGTGTTTATATATATATATATATATATATATATATATATATATATATATATATATATATATATATATATATATATAAACTTTATATTTAGAAAAATATTTATACTTTTGTATATTCAAATAATATCCAGATCAAAAGTGTGCATTATGATTAAGTTAAACATGCAATATATTTAGACATACATTATTTTGTCACCCCAGAGCACACAGTCTCCTGAAGGTACACATGAGTTAGGCTATCTCTCTCTCTCTCTCTCTCTCTATCAGAGGTGTAAAGCCCTCTTGCTGGTGTAAGATAAGCACGGTGCTCGCAGGCGTTTCCTCCAGAGACTCGCTCTCCTGCAGCAATGCTGTGCACAAACCTGATAAGGTGAGAGAGCTGCGTTCTGCTCCAATCCTGATGGAGCCTCATGGCCACTGACCAATCACAGTGCAGCTTTCCTGTTGTTTATCTCATCGCTGAGCACACATGATCTACCTGACTTGCTCTGGTCAGGCCGAGGGGCTTCAGTCTTTTTTTACAGCATTGTGATTGTATATCCCACTTCTGTGATGCATTAGCCACACATGTACTGGTTTAGGTTATTCTACATAATTACAAACCAGTTTTGAAAATCTCACTTTGGCTTGAATAAAATAAACGCATGAGACCTTTATTAAAGTAACGTATAATGTAAAGATATAATGATATAATTTAAAGCTTTTCCTGTAATAGTTCGATACAGTAGTTTGATCTCACCACGTCTTATCAGCCTCTGATTCATTCCACTTTTCAAAACGCTTTCAAAGTCTTCTCAGCCTTTGCTCGATTAAGCGTGTGCTCTTCTGGGGACAGCAACATACACCTTTAAGATGAAGGGCACTTTGAACATTTAAATTAGCTACAGTTCCCTGGGATTTTTCCTCCGAGCCCACAAAGGTCAGCACACTTTGCTTTGAAGGTAAAATATTTTGGCCATGTTTCTCTACTGCAGTCGGTCTGTGAACGTGCACTGCAGGCTTCACCTGTGATTCTGAAGTGTCTTCAGTTTCTCTCACAGTGTCCTATAAAAAGTTATTCAAATTCAGTTAGTAAAATTAATTTACTTATTAGTCCAATTATAAAATGTAATTGATCTTGAGAATTTGCCATATGTTTAGAGGTCTCTTAGGTCATATTACAGTATATTGGATATAAATTCAACTGCCTTTCTTTCTTTCTTTTATTTTATTTTATTTTGATTCATTACTAATAAAGTGATTTTTACATTTTCAGTCAGTCTGCTGGCTTCACACATGCAATTAGATAATATTTTACTTATTTATTTGTGTGTATTTAGTTATTCATTCTTTTATTTATTTGTCTAAATGAAATGTTATTTTAATTTGTTGAACTGTTTTGGTGAAGTCTATGTCAGTCTGGTTTGGTTTTCAATTTTACAGTGCCCTAGAAAATAAAGATTTTAATAGATTTTTTTAACCATTAATCCAATTATTAAAATGAACAATACAAGAAAAAAGCTTTGTTATTGAGAATTTGCCTTTGTAAGTGCAAAAGTATTGTGGGAAATATCACATTTCACACTACTGGATTTACATTCAACTGATTTTCTATGTTTCTTTCATTTTACAATATCCATATTATATTACAGGCCATTGTTAGGTGGTTGCTAGGGTGTTTTGAGTTATTTAACCAAAATTGTTTCTGATATTTTAATCTGTGGCCTGGACCCCTCCTTGAGGATTTTATTGTCTATAAATGTGAACAAATAGAGATGCTAGCTGTATGCAGTACACTGTGTAGATAATGTGCTGTAACAGTGTATGTACAGTAATATACTGCAGATGTTTGGACACGCACAGTAACGGGAGAGGAGGTGTAATGGTTAATGCAGGCATATTCATGGCTCAGATGCTTCTTTAGCTTTAGGTGGAGGGATGTGTGATTATAGCTGTGCACTACCTCAGTCGTTGGCCCGGTTCAACCGCCAAGGTCAGCATTCCTGGCCCCGGCCGTTGCTTAGCTGAAGCTGAGCTTCATGGCTGTCATTTTAGCTCCGAGTAGCCCTGCTAAATTAAAGACAGGCAGTCAGAAATTAAAGCCAAGCCAAGGAACAGGCAGCAGAGCCTAAATTCAATATGCGCTGCATGAAATAAATTAAGTGATTCGGCGAAGAACGAAGCAGACATTATCTAAAAAAAAAGAAGAAAATTAAAATAAAAAAAAAACGTCTTTTGTTTGTACTTTTCATCTTAGATCATAGATCTAGATCTTGAAAATAAACCTATTTCACTATAGTGAAATTTCCTAGTGCATTTGTTTTGGTTTAAGTAAAGTTTATATATATATATTTTATCATAGTTGATTTCTGAACTTACAAAAATCGGTTGTGTTGCCAAACAATTTTTGAGATGGATTCAGCCTTTGTATTATGATGTCTTAATTTTGTTGCATTCATCTATAGGCTATTATGAAACGTCTGATATCTGACAATAACATCTCTTCAACTTTGGTCTGTTTTGATTAACTGTACACCAACATTTATATATATTTTTTGCTAAAAATGTATTAATCATAAACATAAGAAAAACAATTATAAATAAATGATTACTACAGCAGTAAGATTTTTTTTTTTTTGGCCTGTAAAGGCATAAAGGTCACATGGGTCATATTTCTCAGACTATTGTGTGCGTGCGTGTACAAAAGAAAAAAAAAATGTCAACTACATTTTTTCTTCCAAGATTTTTCTTAGGCCAGAATGATACAATAAATCATGAACGTTTAATAACACATTTTACATTTGAATTTAAATAGTTGTGTAATTTAAATATATTGTCGGTTTTAATAAAGATTCGTTGGATATCCACTAGTTGTTGTAACCCTTGTAAATGACATTAAAACGTCTTTTCTGTCCTCTCGTTTGCAGTGTTGGTAAAATCAATAACGCAATGTTTAGCCCACTTGTTAGTGGGTCATTTCTAATATTTGTAAGTCATGCTTATTGAGTTTTTTTCTCTCTGTCTGTTGGTAGAAACCCTTCTTTAGTCCGTCTGAGATGCACCTGCACATCATCAGTGTGTTCTTCCTTCCTTCCGTCCAACGTGTAGCTCTGATCTTACCCTTCAACAATGTTTGGGAAAACATGACACCATCATCAATAGCCGATGATTCAGCCAGTGCTCGTGATTCCGCTGTTTTCCCCGCGCTTTATTTAATTGTAATCATCTGCATTAAAGTGTTCAGATTTATTTTAAGACAGAAATCCAAGACAAATTCTCCATCATCTATTCTCATGTGTAGGCCTATAATTTCATTTGCGCACTGTTTAACATTAGATATGTTTTATTATGTCCGTAATAATGACGTAATTTAAATGGCACTTTGAAGAGTTTGCTGTTATTGCTTAAAAATGATCTATATTTTAATTCTGCACAGTCCAGTGTTCATTTTTCTCCGGTAGTCGATGATGTCACACGTGCTTTTCGTTAGTTAAATAATGAAATCGTGAGCATAATAAAAATTTAAGGCTATGTAATAATTACACTGTTTAATATAATTTCGTTTAAACTGAATTAGTAACACATTTGTTGGTTTTCCCTCTTTGGACAGAGATGTGATTTAGGGCAGTTAGATTATATCAATTACCGAACTGATGTTTGTACTTACAAAACCTTTAACATCGTAGAGTCATAGCCTATATTTAATCAATGAAATATATAAATACAGTAAATTAAAAGAGCAATAATTGCTCATAATACACGGAGTGATTTGTCATACTGACCATTTTATATATTATTAATATATTAAAACTATTTTAAACGGATATATATATAGCTATATATATTCACAAATATATTGTTATATAAGGCTATTACATATAGCTATTCATTTTCATTCATTTTATTTCTTTATATATTTAGAAGTATTGTGACCTGCAAATACTGAGGTTTTAATTAATTTTTTTTATTATTATTATGTTGTTTTAAAGGTGTGGTTCTGAAAGCTCTGAGGTGCATTTGTGTTTCTGACGGTCCTTTCATTTTTAATGCACCGACGAATATTAGTAAAGAATATTTTTAAGTATCGATTACTTTTATTGGCTTACTGGAAAATATGCTATGGCGTGTTTCCAGAAATGTAAAAACACATATTAAAGTCTAAATATAGAAAATGATGCCAAATAAAGAAAATACATTTTAAATAACGTAAATGTAAATAGAAAATGATTAAATAAATATACAGAGCATGGTTTGCTGTGTTTGTTCTGTGTTATATATTCGGTTTCAAACCACCCGTGTTTAATGAACATCAACCTTTTTTTCTTTTTCCTATATCCATTCTTTTCTCAAAGTGATTTACTGAAGATTTATCGAAGATAATTTCGTTCCTTTGCTTCCTTTATGTGCTTTTTGTTTAATCTTTTATCTGCTTTGGTTCATTGTATTTTTCTGTCATATTCATAGTAGGCCTATTTTGAGATGCAAAAGAAATACCATCGCATGCATTTGTTTTTTAAATAGATACAATTGCAATATTAAACAAAAATAGGAACAAAAAAATCTACTATCTATAAAATGACATTTATGAATGCTAAAATACATATAGTTTCTGTCACTCTTTATATATGCAAGGATTTATAATTTTATTTTATTTATGAATGTATTCTAGTGTGCATGTATTATTTTGACAAAAAGAAAATGTATGTTGCTTGCTAAAGCAGTTGGCAGGTGCATCCGAGCGCGCATCAGGGCTTCACTGAAGGTCAGCGTGTCTCTTCCAGGTCGTGTGGAGGTCTTTCTTCTGTTTTACAGCCCAGGTATGTTGAATTGAATTAATTAATAAAAAAAAAAAGGTTAATTAATAACAGCCGTAATTAACGCGGAATCCGCTCAAATAAGACGACCTTTGCGAGTTTACCTTGAGACACATCTGGCACACGTGGAATTAATTAATACTGAGACGACAAAACGAGCCCGACTACATTTAGCAAATTACCGTTAACCGTAACAATGTGTTTCCTTCCCACGTCGTTTGGAATTAGAAGTAGATTTTAAATTCGCTATAATTTACCTCATATCAAAATGAATCTACCTTGTTGCTCATCTAAAGCATCACTCGAGATTTTACACTCTTTTAAACTCCATGATGCCGATAGCAAGGCATTTGTCTGATTGCACGAATATTTGTTTAAATACTTGAGAAATGACCAAGCTGCACACACCTGTTCACTTTAAACACTTTCACACCATGCAGTGCACGATTGGGGTTTAGTTTTCATTGTTATTACACAATTTACAGACACATCACACTAAACACCTGAAGTCGTGCATTGCTATTTAACATCGTGGTTGCAAACAAAAACCCACACACTTCATCCATCTCTGCATCTCTCTCTCTTTCTCTCTCTCTTTCTCTCTCTCCGGTGAACGGTATAATCCCCTGCCGTCCCTGCTTCACTCCAAGCCCGTATTTAATTCCCTTAAACCCCCAGCTGCCGTTCTGGTTCCTCTGTGAACACGACAGACTGTGAAGCGCTCCCGGTTATTAATAATTCACCAGCCACTGCACGAGTCCATCCACAGATCAACCCGAGCGTTCTGCACGGGCCACGCACGGCTAGCACGTTTATTTTGGCAACTTACTCTTACCCAGGCTACTTAACATATATTAATTAGTTATTTGAAACGTTAGCGCGCCGCCGGTATTCGTTTCAGCGACGTAAAAGTCTGTATTGGTTTCACGCATCGCTTTTGATTCCGCGATATCCACTTTGCGCGAGATGACGTCCTCTCCATAATAATTGATCGAGTAATCTGTGCACCGAGGAGGAGGTCATGGAGATCAGCCTGAGGAGGTCTCCAGTGGGATGGATGGCGATCGAGCACCAATTCGCACAGAGCCCGTGAGCTGAAGCTGCGCAGGCGGAAAGTTGCTGTCGCACGGCGCGAGCGACTCAAACCACCGGAGAGACAGACGCTGGAACCGGGAGGGATTCGTACCGGGGAGCTTGGGTGAACGGAGGAACGGTCTTCCCCGGATTCATCCGAAAGCGCAGTTTTGTTTAAGTTTTTTGTACCGAAACGATCCCCGCGAAAGTTTTCCGTGCGTAAAAGTTGGCAATTTTCCGCGATCCACGGGCCCGTCCTGCAACCCGGTTCTTCTGCTTCCGGTATCAACGGAGAAAACCGACTCATTTGCTTTTGCTCTCCCACCACGCTGCTTTTTTTCGGGGAAAAGTTTTTTTTTTCTAACGGAGTAAAATGGGTCTTTGAGACTGTTGGCAATATTCCCCGCTTCACAATGGTACGTGCCGTGTAAATCAACTTTGCTCTTCTTATTTCTGTTTTAAAATGTTGGTAAACATGGAGAGAGGGGTTTAGATTGACAGTATGCCAGGCGATAATTGTTTCTGAATCATTTTGGGGTGTTTTAGACTTGCCCAAAAACTCTGGATGTGAAACAGCACGCGCTCTAGTTCTCATTCGGCTCGAGCGCGTCATGCGACTTTGTGTGTATAGCTGTATGAGAGGAAAATAATACTTCAAGTTGTTCATATGGATTTGAGAAGTTTGTTGGAAACTGTGCTGCATGTTCTCCTGGATGGCTGCATTATGGTGCAACTAATTTATCACTCGGTTTACTCGATAGTAAAGATGTATTTTAGTCTAAAATGAATACACTAGACATGCAGTATCATAATGCACAGTTTAACTTTGACCCCGGGGCACTCAAACTTTCAAAACAAGTGTTCTGGATACACCCCATTATGACGGGGGATAATGAAGTGTTGTGTAGAATAACAGTGTTATTGGGATTACAGGCGACACATGCACATGTAACATGCCATTACTGAAATTGTTCCACTGCGCGAGCTTGTCACAGGACGACAGTCGCCGCCCACATGTCGTCTGTCAAAGAGAACAAAAGCTCTGAGGGGTTAAATATAGAACAATAGTGCTGGATGCAACTTATTTCGTGTACAGAATAACGTTAGCGAGTTGCATGTGAAGTCATTGCATTGTAAAGCATTTTGATTGGCACTGATTAATTGCATCAAATTTTCCTTCTTGAAATTTACTTTGTTTGCACAGTCTTTTTAAACTGTGTGAACAACATTTAAATAAGAACAGTAATGAAATAATCATCAGTGATAGATTTATATATTGTCAAGGCCGATAAATCAGTGATATTTAGCCAATATTTGTGTCCATTTGACTGATTAACATAAGACAGTTTCAAAATCTAATGCCCTGTGCATGTATAAAACACTATTTGTTTCTACAATTTCATGAAAATATTAGTTAGTTTTAAATATAATAGTTTTTTTGTTGTTGTTCTTGTTCTTATTAAAGGTATTTGTTTTTTAAGTGTTCATGTCAGTGGCTATAATTCAATTGAATAGAGAATACATACATGCATGTGCACTGACCATCCCTCTCTCAAGTTATCAATATCAGCATGCACAATATAGTGATACAAGAATACTGAATTAACATATAATACATGCAAAGCCATAGTGTAAAATTAAATAAAATCTCAGAAGCATTTAGAGACTGTTTATTTATTTTAACCCTCATGTTGTGTTCCAGTCATTTAGACTCAGAGAAGATTTTAAACTTACCAACTTTGCATTCATTGGTCTCATTGATCTGTGCTCATGCACCTCCATTTTTGAGCGAACATTTCCAAAATTATCCACAAATAGTGTTTTTTTTCACTTAATAACCGGGGTGCACAATGGCCTATGAGCAATCGGT
Organism: Carassius auratus; assembly: GCF_003368295.1. Taxonomy (NCBI): domain Eukaryota; kingdom Metazoa; phylum Chordata; class Actinopteri; order Cypriniformes; family Cyprinidae; genus Carassius; species Carassius auratus. Next base: position 2,470,425 of record NC_039293.1, on the reverse strand, counting down.
TCCAAAAATAAATGCAAAAACTGTGCTAACTTAAAGAAAACAAGTTGATGAAAAGATAGAATCCAAGATTTGGTGATACTACAGCATAATGAGAGATTTAAAAGCTATTTTTAAAAGTCCCATCATTTTTGACTAGGAACATCAAATGAAGCACAGCAGAGAATTAAATAATAATGTATGTCTGCTGTATGAAGGAGGCTATGTGTAAGATACACATGCAACCATTTCTTTATCAATATCATATTGGCTGAATTTTGGGATCTTCATGCAAGAACATCTGCTCAGCGTTAGCTCGACTCTAACCTCATATAGCTTGATTTTTACTTCTCACCAGACAGGCCACAATAAACCGATCTGAGGAGACATCAAACTATTGGCAGTCAACTAAAGCACATTACCCAGGTGTCCTCATTTCAGAGTCGAAATGTTGGGCTAATTTATGCATCGGCCTTCTTTATTTTCAAGTAACTGCACACATAGTTTTCAGTTCTCCTCCACTTTGACTAGCTTCGAAATCCAGATTATATTTGATTGCATGACTGATGCAATAAAGGCTTGTACTTGTTGATGATTTCCAGATGGGCCTGAATATCAGCACATTAATGTGGATAATTATTTGTTTACCCGCTCTCTTAAATGGCACAGACCCAAATAGGCCACTGCAGAAAGAACCGAGGGAATCTATTCAGAGCTGACTCCACAAGGGATTAACGTCTTCTCTTAAAGAACAAATTTAATTAAGCTTCCAAACAACAATCAAAGATATGAAGCAAGATAGTTAGAAAAGAGTTGACAGCTAGTCACATTGCTCAAACAACTAGACGCTTAAAGAGAGATGCATCTGGAAGAGACTTTGATGACATTTGAAATGAAGAAAAGTTCTACTGTAACAGACAACGCATCCTATAGTTTGTTTACCAAAAAGATTTGACTGCAAGCTGGGACGAAGAAGCAGAATCTGTAATTGATGTCAAAACTCTTTATTTTGTAGTCAGTGTTTGATTTGTTTTATAGTGAGAGGAGGTATTGATGTTAGTATGACAATTACTATACACGTATTTGAAACTAAAGATGTAAGGCGTCATTTACTTCCAAGACCCAAACTGAGAAGCATGTTAACTCCCCCAGTGGTGCAGTACTGTTAGTTCCCCTGTCAACTGGACTTGATCTTATGACCAATCAACATTATGACCAACTCATTTGACACAGATGCCCCTGATTAATAGGCTGTTGGTTTTAGCTTTATCTTCTATTGGAAGCCAATGATGTGATGTTAATGAAACTCTGTTAATCAGGTAAATGTTGACATTTACACTAGTTCATTGTCATAACTGCATGTCTGTAAGCTGCTAATGCCCTACATAAGTCTGAAATTATAGCATTTTCATTAAATATGGTAAAAACAAAAATTGAGTATTGTGTATGTCAAATTTAGTAACCAGTGATTCAGTTCAGTGAAGTATCCATTAGACTGGATCAAACTCGTAACTAATTCTTATAAAGTGTTTATTAAATAAACAAACACTTAAGAGTCATTTGTTCAGGAATCAATATTCACAATAGGATGCTAAAAAACACTAGCTCATATACATCTAAGTCATTTGTTTGGTATTTACAAAAAAGAGAGAAAATAATAATAATAATCATTTCATATAAGTAATTTGTTTGATAATCAGACTGTGAGAACTGGCTTGTATAAATCATTTGTTTGGGAATCAGATTACACTTTAATTAAAAAAGAATCAGCTTATAAGGATCATTTGTTGGAGAATCAGATTACACTGCTCGCATTTTATATATCTGAATGACTGTAAAGAACCATTAGTTTGAGAATCAGGTTACACTGGTCATGCTTTGAATTTGTGATTCGCTGAAAAGAACCAACACATTCGAGTCATATGTTTGACAATCATACTACATTGGTTTTGATTCACTAAAAACAACCGGCTCACATGAGTCATTTATTGAGGAATCAGACCACAATATTTGCTCATATGTTTTTTGATTCACTAATATGCTCATATGGGAATTTGTTCAGGAATCAAACTACACTGGTTGGGCTGTTTGTTTTTTATTCACTAAAAAGAACTGGATTACATGAGTAATTTGTTCAGACTACACTGATCGTGCTGTATGTTTCGATAGAAAAAAACCCCCATGAAAAACATCTTTAGGTTAAGCATGTAACAGTGGTTCCCCAAGGGAACAAGATGCTGTGTCGGAAAATGCTATAGGAATGCCTTCAGCGTGACCATGCTCTGAATCACGTGTGTAATCAGTCTAATGGATGGGCGAGACATCACGGGCAGGGTGACATAGAGACCAGGAAGCTTGGACGAAGCATGTGAGGTCGATACAGTACCAACTTCTGGGAAATTAAGCACTCTCAGGGATGCCCAAAGTATGGCAGGGAGACAGCATCCTGTTCCCTCAGGGAACCATGATTACATGCGTAACCTGGAGACATTTTCCTTCATGACCTCGAGCTGCATCAGAAAACACTATGGGAATGAGTATGCCCATGCCACCAGACTTACAAATCCCTGCCTAGTGTTTGAAGAGCACAACTGAGGCGAGAGAACAGAGGAGCCAGGAGTGGCATGCATATCAAGGTCCTAAAATTTCACAAACATGAGTGGTGTGGAGTGGACCAACCTGCAGCGTTAAAAATGTCCTGCATAGAGGCACCTGACAGGAAGGCCTATGGGGATGCCACGCTTCGAGTGGAGTGAGCCTTGAACCCCAGGGGCGAGGGGAGGCCAGAGGTCTCTTAGGCGAGGGAGATATTATCCACAATCCACCGACTGGTCAGGCTCCCGAAATGGAGGAGGACAGAAGGCCTGGAGTATGACAGGCCATGGTGCAGATGAAGCGATCTTAGGGACATACCTCAGCCTGGGGTACAAAAACGCTTAGGCCAATCCGGGCACAAAGTCTTGGAAAGAGATGACCATGGAGAGGGCCTGAGAGTCACCAACTCTATTAGAAAGATAGCAAGAAGAAAGGTAGTCTTTATAGAGAGGAAACAATCAAAAAAATTCTTCAATGGGCTCGAAAGGAGGCTTACAGAGACCTTCTAGCACCACAGCCAGGTCTCATTGTGGCACGATCGTACTGGAAGCCTCAGCCTCAGCACACCACAGAGGAAACCTGTAACTAGTGGGTTCATGCCCATGGACTGACCACCAAGAGGGGCATGGTAGGCTGCTATGGCCACCACGTAGACCTTGTGTAGAATCTGGCCTGCAGGAACTCCAGCACTATACCAACTGGGCTGATAACTGTGTCGAGCTGGTGGTCCCAGACTCCCTGCACCAAGAAGAGACAAGCTTCCATTTCAAGGCGTACAGTTTCATTGTAGAGGGAGCTCTGTATTGGAGGATGGTCTTAACATCCTCGGTTGAAAGACCAGTAGCTATGGGCTGTCAAGGCTCACTCCACTCGAAGCGTGGCGGCCCCACACACACAGCTTCCACAGCCCCGGGTGGGGGTGAATAATGGTGCCCCCCACCCGAGAGAGGAGGTTCCACCTGACAGGAATCTCCCATGGAGAGCCATTGAAAAAGGACACCAAGTCCAAAAACCATACTTGGCCCGGCCAGAATGGGACCACTAGCAGCAGATGGACCTCGTCCCGCTGTACTCTCTCCAGAAGGCATACAGATGAAGCCTCGGCCAAGTCTGTAGCATAGTGTCTAGTCCGAGAGAAGCTGGATGAGTCAGAGAGAAACAGAGGGAACAGTGCGACGTCTCTTTAGTGGCAAACATGGCCACTTGAGCCTAGTCAAAAACTCTCCATATCTGCTTCACCACCTCGGGGGGATGCCTCCATTCCCCAGGCCTCACTGAAGGCGTTCTCATAGCATTTTCCAACGCAGTCCGAGTACCTGAAGGGAAACTGGCAAAAATGGCACATGACTGATCTGTTTGCGAATCAGACTCTCCATGTCACATTGTAAGCTATATTGTTTCTATTCAGCACACATGTAAAAACATCAACAAATACATTGCATATTAACTGTTCTTTTTATTGCTTTGCATTAAATACAGATAACAAATTTAGTTTTTTTTTTTTTGCTGTGGCACTGATACAGCATATGGGTAACCACTGCACTGATTCAAAACTGTTGCAGGAGAAGAAACACTTGAATACGGGGCTGATTTTAAATGGACATTGATGGAGAAATATGCTTTTTGTGTCCAGATTGTGTAGTTACGACATCTCTAACTACTAACAATAAGCATTAAACGTCTTTGTGTAACGGCTACAAATGATTCCTAGCAAACGAGGAGAAAACAAGGAACTGAAAACACCTTAGCAACACCCTGGCAAACCACACACAGCATTGTGTTAGCGTGTATTGTCTTCAGACAATGCCGAATTTAATCAAATTATTTTTAATGTCACTCCCTTGCCTTAGTTTTTCGACGAACGTTAACAAGCCATTTCATTAGAAACTTTAAATATCTTCAATTTTTGTATTTAATGTAGTAAAATAATGATTCATGCTGTATAATAGCCCATAATCAGACACGTCTCTGGCTTGCAGTTCCTGCGCTGACAGAATCAATGTTTAGTGCCCAAACAGCTCTGAAAACAAACAATAAGCAATCTGACAGCCTACCCTCCTCCTCGGCTTCATTATTACTCCTGTTCTGTGCTCATTTCGCTCTCTCCGGCTCCTCTAGAGATGGAGGTATGAAATATCACATTTTTCCAGCATTTCTCCCTGAAGTGGTCCTGGCAAGCATTCACACGGCATACATTTCTGCTTTCATATATTTCCCCCCTCGCTGCTTTTAAAAAACCAATCCCCCTCCCTCCCTCGCTCGACTTTGATGTGTCTGCCATGTTACCTGGGTTTGTAGAGCGTTAACAGTCATGTAGAAGTTCTGTCGACTGTCAGCTTCTCTTATCTGTGAACACATGAATTAGGATGTGAAGAGGGATACCACGAAGATAGTTTTTGTTGTGAAGTTTGTTTGTTGTAAAGTTAAAGTCATAGTATATGAACATGGTGGGTAACCAAACACTTGATGGTAGCCACTGACTTCCATAGTAAGGAAAAAAATAATATGGAATTCAAGTGTCAACAACCCCTTTAAGGTTTTGCTATTGAAAAACATCTCAAAATGCCCAGAACCGCTTAAATTTTCTCATATAAATGCAAAATTCTAGTCCATTCAGCAAGTTTCTGTTTTTATACTTTCTGAAAGTAACAACCCAGTTCAACCACAATTATAGTATGCTGATTATAGTATGTTTAGTAGGCTACTTTTTGCTTTCCTACCATGATTTTCAAACAAACATGTCCTATATCGCACGCATCCATCACACTTTTGTTTCACATTATGCATTACTACCTATAATCTTCATAGCAGGGCAATTTTGGGGTCCCCTGTGAGCAGACATGAAATGGAACAGGCCCATCATTTCCCATCAGCAGACATTTTGGATATGGCTGTCCGTCGTTCGCCTCTGAATATGTCTGTGTTGATACTCAAGAGTTAATTATGAAGGGCCCAGGGAGCGCTTTCGCTCAGGGCTGGCCATATGGATCAGGCATATGCCGTGTATATATAGAAAAGGGTGGCATGTTTAATTGATACGGTACCATGCTCCATAAACATCCACAGCGAGGGAGAAGGGGGACAGATCTACAGGGAACTACATCAAACAATCAGTGGAGACTCAGACAAACCCTGTCACTTTAAAGTGTGAAGGCAAACCGAGCGCAAAAGAGGGGCTCATCTGTCACTTGGCCGACCTGCCCCTGTTTCTCTGTTCATCTACAGTATTAGAAAAGCTGTTTGAAAAAAAGAGTGTTTTTATATATGATGATTTTGAGGACAGTTAACGCAAATAAATTAAATGTTGATCATATGGTGAATGATTTGAGCAGATCTAAAGTCTTCATAAAATGTAAATAGAATTGTTCTTTAAAAAAATAAAGTTTTAATTATTATGATTGATGGTTTTATAAAGAACCTTGAATAGTTCATCCAGAAATGAAAAATCTGTCATCATTTACTCACCTTCCACTTATTCCTGCATGAATTTCTTCTGATGAATTCAAAACAAGATATTCTGAAGAATATTGGTAAACAAATAGTTGACGGTAGCCATTGGCTTCCTTAGTATTTTTTTCTATACTATTGAAGTCAGTGGGTACCCTGTTTTAGATACAATCGTATTTTATTTAGTCTTTAGCAGAAGAAAGGAACTCGTAGAGGTTTGGAACAACCTGAGGGGGAGTAAATAATGACAGAATTAACATTTTTGGGTGAACTATCCCTTTAACATCTGCGAAATCTTTCCATTCCACTGAAGTTTGGGGAAAGGGTTCTTTAAATATATATATATATATATATATATAAAATGTTCTTCATGCAAAGCAAAATTGTTCTTTCAAGAAGTGTTCACTGAAATGGTTGTTCTGTGGCATCACTGTGGAAACCCGAATTTGAGACCTTTACTTTTAAGAGTGCACACATTCTGAGAGTAACAACCAGTTGGATGGGATGAGTCTTAGTCGTCGTTCTCCAGTTTGTTTAGTTAAGCGCTTTGACTTATGGATGTGTTGTGAGAGGAGAGGAGAGAGAGAGAGCGAGAGCGTATGCAGCCTTTCATTGCTGTGGATATGAATAGCTGGTGTTGCAGCCACATTTTGGTTAGCCAGTGTCTGGGATCTATTATAGTATTGTGTGCGTGTGTGTGTGAGTGTGTGTGTGTGTGTGTGTGTGTGTGTGTGTGTGTGTGCGTGTGTGTGTGTGTGTGTGTGTCTGTTATTTTAGTGCTGTATGTATTTTTATAGGAGTGCATTTTAGAGACAGGTTTAATCCAGCGAATGTGTGCAGCACAGTTTGCTCCAATCGCAACTGCATCAGAATACAGTATGTGTCTTTTTCTTGAGGACAACAGGAATTCTCCTGTATATACGTATATACTGTATATAAGTACTGTCAAACAATTATTTGTGATTAATTGCATCCAAAATATGTGAGTGTGTACTGTGTGTGTGTGTGTGTGTGTGTGTGTGTGTGTGTGTATATGTATATATATATATATATATATATATATATATATATAGATAGATAGGCACTACACACTAAATATTTTAGATTCGTTATCTCATTTTAAATATATTTTATCAATATATTTTATAATTTTTTTAATATTTATATACAAACACATGCGTATATGAAATACCGTATAAACATGCATGCATAAATTAAATATCTATGTATAAAATATCATGTTTATAAGGCCACCCAAAGTAAGTGATTTTTGCATAGCTGTGGTTTCAGTTGTTAACATATTTTCCCAAGGATTTAGATTAAATAATAGTAAAAATTGTATTGATGAATCAAGATTTGTTCATGAAAACATCTGCATGCAGATTTCACAAATAAATGTGCAGTGAATGAAACTAATGTCTATGCGCAGAACAAAACCTGCAGTCAGATTTCTCAACATGAACTCAAATATTTCTCATCAAGATGATCTGAGCTGCAACATCCAGTCTAGAGCTGTGTGTGTTTACTGTATATCAGTTTGAGTCACATATTTGTCTATTTCTAGAGGCATTTTAGGAGAAGCATTCAAGAAAATCTTGATACTTCATGTAGAAATAGCTGAGATCTCCATTAAGTCTCATCACGATCAGCCTGTGAGCAGCCGATCTTTCAGTCTGGGCCTTTGTGTACTACTTAATCACGTTACTCAAAATAGACATTTTGCCCCATAATGCCACTGTGTGCACAGACATTGCTTTTGCCCCCGGCTTTACTGTGTGATTTAACATCGTCCTACTGATGGACAAACTGGAATGGGCTCTCATTCAGTTCTGCACACCCAGTCAGCGCGGCTCCCAGCATACAAATGAACTGGGATGAATGGACACGACACTCTGAGAGAAAAACACAATCCGTGTTGCTGTGTGAGAGGTTTGTGCTGAATAAGTCACGGAGGTGTGAACGGGAACCAGTTCGGAGATTCTGAGTTTAAGAGTGACTCCAGCACTGCACGTTTGGACGACATGTGCTGTGTTCACTCACGACTTCCACAACAGATTCGACTCTTTCTGAAGTCTGGCGTTTGCCTGTGCAAAATTCACTGCCGTGTTGGTTGCTAAGGTCTTCTACGTGGCTGTTAAGCTGTTAAGCCAAGAGAGTCCACCTTCAAGTGTCTGTGATACTCAGGTCTATATTTGTTGAAATATGTATACATTTAGATGTATTTATCTATAAAATAAATGTAAATAGATCATATAAATATATAAAATAGGTTCTGGATGAGTTGTATTTATCATAAAATCAGCTGTAATTAAATAATGTCTTAGATCTTAAATAGTACATGTATTATTTTTTTATTATGATTAAATCCAATATAGAAATAATTAATAATTATATGTTTATGTACTTCGGTTGTATAATATAATTAATGTAATATATTATACTTATGCAATATGGTTTATATATTACTGTCTAAAGATTCATAATTATATGTTTATGTTTGAATATTTTATTCATTCTTTTTTATATTTACATTTACATGTAAGTACAAAAAAGACAAAATATATATTTTTTAATACCAAATGTGTAACTATGTAATATAAAAAATGATGTGGAGTTATATTTTTGAAATATTTGTTTGATTATTTGAATATAACACAATTATAACACAGTACAATACATTTATTTGATTATTTTATCAATATTTTTTTTGTAATTTCATCAATAAAAATTGGTGAGGATAGTTGTATATAATAAAATAATACAATTAATCTTAAATAGTATATGTATTATTTTAAAATTACATTAAATAAATATACATTTATAATTGTATGTTTATATACTAAAATTATATTTTATAATTGTGTATTGTTTTTATATTTATTTTATTTATGACACAAATGTATAAAATATAAATAAAAAATATATAAATATCTATGCATATTTAAAATAATATTAATGTTAATTATTAATATTAATTAATAACTTTGTTGTTGTACTTTACATGTAAAAATATTATTTTTAAAATATTTACATTTCCATGTAGATTTTGTATACATTTTATTAGAACTGTATAAACATAAAAAAAGGTGAAAGATGAGTTGTATATTTGAAATATTTGTGTGTGTGTGTTTATTTATTCACGTTCTTGTTAGTGTCCAAAAATCTTTCAATTCCCCTAAAGAAGCAGAAAAAGCTTTATTTTGAAAGTTTTTAAAATCTGCACAACATATTAGGGCTTTATAATTCCTAGTTATCATAAAAATCACTGATCCTACAAGATGATGAAAAACCTACAAGATGATCACATGATTTTGAACCTCCAAACAATGAGCAACCCTGCTCAAATAGTTGTCAAGAAAGAATAGCGTCTGGTAAAGGCATTGTGATTCTAACGCTGATGACTGATGTTATTGATTATGTTTCAGGCCACCGAACCGTTTCTGGTGAATGAAGACCCGTCCAGAGGTCCTGGGATACCAGAGTGCTTCGTCGTGTCCGATTCCTACAGGGTACGTCTGATTATTACTCCATTACTGCTTCAGCATTGTTATAGACGTTACAGAGTCAAAGAATCACTGCAAAATACACTGGAACCATGATTATTATTTCCATATGCACATATGCATGGTGAAACACTGAGAAAACACTGTGCAGAAAGTGAGTCTCATAACTCCACCAGAGCCTGTTTTCTTGTGGGAAATGAAAATTATAACGTGCATACTTCTATAAAATGAGAAGTATACATGAGGGCAGGACTGCAAGGAAGGGAGGGCGAAGAAAAACCAGAAAGAAGTGCAGCTTTTAAAATTCCACCCAGCGAGCGCGCTGGATTTACAGCGATGGGAGTGAAATAAAACGGTCATAAAAACAGAAGGGTGGGACGGAGAGATGGAGAGATGGAGAGATGGGAAGGGGAGTCTGCGGATGACTGAAAATGAGACTGTTAATGAGCTGGGAGCCGCTTTTCTAGTCCTCGTTTCCAGTGGATCGCTTTTGCCAACGTTTCAGGGAGAAAAAATCTGGGTTGCTCCGGCGTCTCTGGGAAGCAGGCGGGCGCAGAAATGGAGGGAAAATGAAGAAACGCGATTGGCTGGAAGTACAGAAGGGGCTGAGGTGTAAAATATAGCCGCGTTGGATATCAGGAATGTGTCAGACGATATCATCCGTCAAGTTCATTTAGAGGAAAAGGAGGGCCTGGCTGTATTTTCTGCTGATTTTTAAAGCAGTGTGCTTTACTATTTTTAGTTTGTGGAGAAACCAGCAGCAGCTCATTAAAAGTCTTAGTAGTTAGTGAATTAGTATTTTGGTTATGAACCTCATATCGTATCAGTGGTTCTAAACCGGTGGGTTTTGACCCAAAATGTGACCGCAGAGAAAAATAAAAAACAATGGTAAATGCAAATATAATACAACTAACCACATAATCATGCATGCAGACGGCAAAGTTAGGAATGAGATAACTTTTCCTACACACTACTGGTCAAAGTTAAAAGACGTTTCTTCTGCTCGCTAAGACTGCATTTATTTGTAAAAAAAAATACAGTAAATACAGCAATATTGTGGAGTATTATTGTAATTTAAAAGAACTGTTTTGTATGTGAGTATATTTTAAAATGTAATTTATTTAAGTGATCTAAAGCTGAATTTTCAGCATCATTCTCCAAAAAAAAAGCATGCAATATATAAACTTCAAAATCTCAGAACGCATTTTCGCTGTTTTTTTTTTTTAGCTGGTAAAGCAAATAAATGTCATTGGCTGGATATGCAGGCATGCAAGTTTGCAAAGGGTAGACATTATTATGGAATTTAGTTGGAAGATTTTGGAAAGTTGCTGGAAATGTTCAAGCCCTTTGCATCGCTACATGCAAGTGATCTTAAAACCTTTGCATTTGCTAGATAAGTAAATGTGAGTGTAGATGTAATGCTCCGTCTAAAGATATCCAGCAGCTGCTGATTTACTGCCAGCGTGCGGTTCTTCTGTCATGTGTTAGTTTAGCAGTCTTGTACCCACTCAAACCACTAACTGTGGGGCACACTGAGAGGTGGTACACAAGTTATCACATGGTGCATGATGTTCCTTGGGTTTGGAGAAACCTCGTCTCCTCTCACCACTGCAGGCCTTTGAACTGGCTTTGTGGCATTTCTCACAAATCAGTTCAGGATCTCGGGTGGAAATGACGAGGAAATCCCCTTCAGTTTTAAATCCACCTGCTACCATGCACTTCAGCAGTTTACTAGCTCAAAAAGACTACCATTATTTGGTAACACAAGCTGTCTATGGGTAGCTGACATGAAATTGATCCTGTAGTGTGACATACTGTACTGCATCTTACATTGTTTTATGTATTTCATGGTATCACTGTACAATAAGGATCATTAGCATCTGTATTAGTCAAAATGACATATCAATGCAAAAAACATTCTAAAGCATTTATATTTAAAGTTAATGTTAATTTCAACATTTACTAACATTGCTAAAACAGAAAGTTGTATCTGTTAACATTATTTAATGGGTTAAAGCTTGCATGAACTAACATTAAACAGTTGTTCTAATAATGTCTATCTATTTCACACACACACACACACACACACACATATATATGTATAAGTAAAAAGGTGATTAAAAAATAACAAATACAAAAATACAACAACAAAAAGAATCACTGTAATTTTTGTTAATGCATTATTACTGCATGTTAACTAGTGGGACCTTGTTACCTATTTTTCACTATTATTTTTTTACATTTTTATTTATAAATGTTATATTAGTTGTGAATATTTTTGCTTTAAAGCATTTAGAGCATTGCATTTTTAAGACTACTGCACCATTTATGTAAACTGAAATAAATCAATCAATAAATATAAAAATTAATTAATTAATAAATATTTTGAATTACTGATAATAATAACAATAAAAGACAAAAAGTGATTTAAAAGATGGTGAAAACTAGAAGAATAAACGTTTCCCTTTTATAAATCTCTAAATATTTACCTGATTGATGTCTGATTTATAAATACTGTAAGAAATGAATTGCTCGTTGCTAGATCATTTTACGTAATGCATTAACTAATATTAACTAATGGGTAAAGTGCTATCTTTAATATCTTAGTTTTTTCTTTTGTTTCCTTTAAATATTCATATGTGACCCTGCAAGACCATTTACTGTAAGTGAACGTTTCCTTTCTATAAATCTATCAGTTTGAAGCTCAAATGTTGAGCCTATAAGTGCTTAAGGACATGTTATTTGCCAAGCACTCATGAACACATGCCAGGTCAAAGGTCACATAAGGTAACTGGTGAGAAGCGCTGATGATTCACGCAGGTATGTGTTTCCTGTGTCTCCACTCCCCCGGCTTCCTCCCATCTGCAGTCTCCAGCTCTCTGTCGCTCCCTGGATCCCTTGGCAGAGGGCTGTAATTGGCCACACAGTGCCGGCTCTCTCTTTGTTTCTCCTGCAGTGGCTTGCGGTGGAACTGCACAGGCCTCATAAATCTCCAGGCCTCCGGTGGCACATCCAGCCTTCAGCTCCGGTTCTGCTCAATGACTTCACCCCCACCAAAAAAAAAAAAAAAAAAAATCCCCACCCAGGGACGTGCTCCAGAACTCTGCACCTCCACTCGCCGCCTGCTCTTGCCTTAATGTTCACTGCTTTCATGTGTTTTGCAAGGAATTCATTTAGTAGTTTCTAAATGTTGTATGCGCTGTAGTCCAGGTGATAGTCTGTGTCTTTTACAGCTTTTATAACACTGAGTACAATGAATTTGACAGTCATTTACACACACAGTTACAGGCTATATATTTACTCTTTTAGAACTTCCATTAAACTGACCTTTCTAAGGCAAATCAACAAAAACAATAGCATTTTTTCACTTTTAATTTTTATTTTCTTTGCTCATTAATTCGTGCGCATAAAGTTTATGAAGTATGTCTGCATGCCATTGCAAAAACCTCTTTTTATTCATGCCTTTATTCAACATTCCTTTATCTTTGGTTCAAAACACATTCCTTTATTCATGCATGGCATGTGTGCTTATTGAATATATTCATAATCACAAGTTAATTAATATGCAGCAGTTTAGTAAACATGGATATTTGTAAAGAAAGATCAAGGAAAAAGGCTACATTTAAATTGGTGAATTTGAAAATGCTTATGTTTTTATTTCTTTGATCCTATATAAGAAAATCTGTTCAAATCTGCCATTTATTTATTTATTAGCTATCAAATCCCAAACATAGGTTTAATGTTTTCTTACTTTTTTGTTAAATAACATGTATTAATATATATATATATATAATTTTTTTTTTACATGTGTATGTCTTTAATCCTATGTAAAAAATCTGTTATTTATTTTTAAGCTTTAAATTTGTATTTTTTTTTCACTACCATATAGCTATAAATTAGGATCACTAAGGCATTTTTAAGGGACACTTCATGCTAAAATAGTTCATTTAACAATTGTACTTTTTTTTTTGTTACATTACATATACACACAGTATGTATTAAGCTTTAGATAATATTTACATTCTACATTTAATATAACATATCAGTGATTTAATTTCCACTGAAGTCGCGCTAGAAATGTCATAAACATGCTTGAGAAACTATGTCCATTCATATACTGTATGAATATCTAATATTTGAAAATATATTTAGTTTCAGGACATTATTAGCATCTAGAATCAACGAATAATCTATTAAACACTGTATATTGTAAAAAGTGGAAATGTATCATCTCTTTTTGGTGTAACTTCATGTAGTTAGGTTGATTCCCGCATATTTTTGAATAGAAGTTACCACATGAGGCACGTTTTTACTACGCTATACTGTGTAAATCTTACCATATCTAGAGTTCACGCGAGCATTTACACTCACTGAGACGCATTTCCGTCGGATTCATGAGACGCCTGTTCAGGCAGAGAGATAGAGAGAGAGAGAGAGAGAGAGAGAGAGAGAGAGAGAGAGAGAGAGAGAGAGAGAGAGAGGAGGGAGGGAGGGAGAGAGAGAGAGAGAAAGTTTTTCTCCTCGCAAAACTTTGTGCAAGCTTTCACTTTCAGCCGCTTTAGGCGGAGTTAGAGCAGCGTGCAGTGAGCGCGAGCGGGACGGCAATGCCACTTCCATCCCGCTTCAGTCACGCATCTCACATATAAGCATGTACTCTCCATACTGCCTCACACAGGTAACGCGTTCCTTATTCTTCTGCTTGATTGATTCGCGTACGCGTGTGTCAGCTGCTCCCGTCGACCGCGGGACTGGTTCTGTGGTGCGAGAGCGCGCGTTCGGTGGCACGTCTCCAGCTGACCTTCTTTACGCGCTTTCAGTGCGCATGGTTTGGGCAGAAAATGGCGCTTCGCTGGAAATCGATTTAATATAAAAGGAGCGCCGGAGAGGAGGAGTGAATATGCATTGATAGACCTCGAACTGCGAGTTTAGCGCTTCTTGTCGTTTTTTCTTCCCCCTCTTCGTCCCACCCTGAATAGCTTCACTTGGAGAGACTGTAAGACGCGCGCGGGCTTTGGAAAGTCCACTTTTTAACGTTGTTGCTGTAAGAGTTTTGAACATTTTGGGGGGAAATGTCAAAAGTCGCCATGCATCGCCCCAAAATGCCAGTTTTCCAGATTTTCTGATCTGAACTCACGAATGCTTGTGCATATCCTGCATTTTTTTTTAAGTGCAACTTAAAAAAAAAGAGAAGCCTTTTTAATGCATCAAATGGGATCGAGAAATTAGTGTAATACAGTTGGAGACCTTTTGGGGATTGTAACTTGGTTTAAATGCATCTGGTGTAAAATATGTATTTCTAATGTAAACCTGAAAGCTTCTGTGTACACATACGTTATAGTTTCTTGAAGTGTTTACAAACGTATAAGAGCTGCATATGTATGCCTAAGGTTGTTCATTTTCATAGGAACTTATTTTCAGTAATAAAATGCAAATTAGTTTATTAGTTGTTTTACAACTGAATACTGTTCAGAGTGCAGCACTGCAATGTTTTTGTGCATTTTGTACTATTATTATTTTAAAATCAGCATTTTATAGAGTACATTATTTATGCATAGATGCATGTTCATACTATAGGTATATTTGATGTATTTTACTTCTTTTGCCACATCATGTGGGGCAGTCAACTGTTTCAGGGTCACTTTTTTTTCTCTAGCATGAAAATGTTTGCCATAAATCATTTTAAGATATCAAACTTTTACTAAAAATATGACATTTGATTATTTCATACTTTTATGTTTCAAAATTTTTCTCATTTTTTAAAATCTGTCCAGTTTTTGTGCATGCTCTTATATAAAATATACACATAGACACAAACACACGCATACGGCTAACATGCTTTTTAAAGACTTGCAAGCAGAATTTCTTTTTTTAATTTTTTTTACTGAGAATCACAGCTTTCAAAACTGGTGTTTCAGATTTGCCGTTTCAGTCATGTTTAGAAACCAAGAGAAATTCTCATTCATTACGTGTGTTTCTAAACTCACAATCATTAGCGCAGGGCTGACAGCTATTTTCTCTGGTTTGTAGAGATTCTTTGTCTTCAGCAATATTCCCGATTGTTCCTGGGGTTGTCCTGCAGGAGTTAGTGCAGTCTCTCTATCATATGCTGCAGTTGTTTATATGTCTGTGTCATGTGTAATTCATTCCTGAGTTTTACAGTGGTTCTATTAAAACAATTTTACTTCCTTGCCCCTACCGCACGCTTGCAGAACCAGGGAGCGTGTGTTTTTCTTTGGGCATGCAAGCGCCGGCCTGTTTCCCATTTAATATACAACATTTACTGTGCACAGCCGTGCTCCTTAACTGATTGAAGCGGTGCAATCTGAACAAGGAATTAATCTGTGATTTAATGGAAATATTGAGTCTGAAAAAGACGTCAAAAAATGTATGGCCTTATCTCAGCATTCTTTTGAGTGTAAATGTATGATTATGTACAGGCACTGTATGTCTGATATGATATGTGCACATTACTGTAGTGTAGGTGGCTTCTTAGTAAGCGGACGGAAACAGATTTATCTCTTGGGTCTGAAATGGACATATTTTCATGTTTATATCGCACTGAATCATACCTGTGTCTGCTCCAGAGAAAACAACGGCACTGGGTCAGACGCAACTGGAAAAGCAAATATGCAATATTATGATTATATTACGGATGACTTCAAGCTTTTATTGGCTCAATTATAGGCTTTAGAACAGAGAAAGTGACATTTTGTCATTTATTTACTATTTTATCTGTTTAAAGTTATTCTTTTATTAATTATTATTTTAGCAATTGTTAATTTATTTTAAAGTAAATGGGTTTATGTTAATCTGTCTATCTATCTATCTATCTATCTATCTATCTATCTATCTATCTATCTATCTATCTATCTATCTATCTATCTATCTATCTATCTATCTATCTATCTATCTATCGATCTGATGCATTGGTCTTTGTTTCTTGCATTAATTAAAAACAGCAGAGTTTGAAGCAGTTTTAATGCAGTTATTTCAGTATTTTAATAGATGTAAAAGGTGTTTTGGAGAGTGTTTGCGTGGCGAGAGGAGAGAGAACGGGTCTGTGTGTCTCCGCGTTTGCACTTGAATTTCGTAGCTACACGTCTGACAAACAGATTTACATTTTTGGCTTGTTTAGTGGCTTGAATAAGAAAAGCAGGCCTGGAAGGTCATCAATGATATTCAATGTAAATAAAAAGGAGAAATTAGTCACTGAACGAAGCTTTTTCTGAGTAGACAAGTGGCGCGAGGAGGTTTGGGACTGGTGTGTAATGCGGCGTATAGAAATGCACTGGTTATAGATCAGGTGGATCAGATGCTGGTCAAGATCTGAATATACTTTCATTGATGGAAACAAATGGCAATCATGATTATGACTTTGTTTTAAATGCAAGAAAGTAACATTTATGTTAAAATGCTATCCATGTAAATGCCTATTTATTTACATTTTACTGCCTTAAAGTTTAAATTGCTATTTACTAAAGTCAATATAAAGAAAATACTTTTTTATTTAAATGGCCTTAATACTGCCGAATGAGTTTCCTATTATTTAGTAAAGAAATGCTACTGGCCACTGAAGGTCCTTTTGAATTCAGTTCATTTGCTTCGTGCCGGAAATGAGGGTCGACATAAAAAATTATATCTAATTATGTACTTGTGTTTTGTATAATTAAGGAGTGTGTGTGTGTGTGTGTGTGTTAGAGAGAGATACAGCTGCAGGGTCACACACCCAGTCTTTAACACTCCTGGATATTCAGAAACAGTAAACCCCAGTCAAGAGTACGCTGCACATCAGATATAAGGGTTTGCGTACAGTTTTACACACTTACATAAAGAAATATATATATACTGGTGGTCACAAGTTTGGAATAATTAATAATTGGAAAATGCTGCTGCAGAAAATTCCGCTTTGCGTAACTGAAATAAATTACATTTGAAAATATATTTAAGTAGAATTTTGTTATTTATGTTATAATAATATTTTACAAATTTAACGTTATTGAAATAGTTTTTTTTTTTAATGAGATATTTATTTGATGTATTTGTTTGTTAGTTTTTGCTGAATTAAAAAAAAAAATCTTGTTTTTGGAACTTTAAATTGGCCAGTCAATAATCAAAAGTTTTCAACCAATGCAAAAAAACTAATAATAATAATAATAATAATAATAATAATAATCACAAAATGGCTAAATCTAGTGAATTTCTAATTTGGACACTTTAAAATAATTTTACAATTTAAAATAATTAAATGATATTATTTTTTAAACCAGTTATTGCATTATTGTAAAATCAGTCAACTTTTAATTAAGCAGTCACTAAGACTATCAGATGTGACTTTTATGAATCCTAAAGATTTGATTCACAGCCAGTTTGATGACCGTTATGCATCTTACAAAACCCGGATCTGAAATTCACAGCGCTGAAGAGAAACCGTTTGTATCTCGCTTCAGAAAACTTTAATCAGTAGCAAAGAATGTCTGCACATATTCGGCCCAATAACAATCTGGGCTGAGATGGATGAAGCCCTTCAGCCATGACAGGCTTAACTTTCTCCCAAACCTGACTTAGTCCCTCTAGAGTCGCTCTAGGTGCTCCGGTTTAGCTCGCTCCCCGGGCCTGGAAAATGAGTTGGAACAGCTGCTCTCTGGGTTCAAATCTGACGGTTTTGAACACCTTTATCGTCTTTCTCTTTCTGATTCACTCACATGGAACTGTGTCTTTAAGCTTGAATTCTTTCTTGTTCGTTTGCTCACTTGTCCTTGTTTTTCTAATTCTAAAGCTCAAGTGGTTTTATCACAGGATTAGGGAGCGTTTCAGGACCACCGTTAGGGGCCAGTTGTCCATTACGTCCTTAGTTATTTTAAGACACCAGTGTCTGTATAAAAACACAATCACATTTGGAACAAAATAAGTATTGACATGCTTTTTTTGTGGACTTTTTACCCTTCTTTAAGGCAAAAATCTGCATAACCATCCTAATTGCAGGACCACACAATTGCTCTTTAAAAGGATCTATGCAAATACCAAATGAACGTGATAATCATTAAATATATATGATATTACCATCTGAACACTATAGTCACTGTTTCTCATATATATATATATATATATATATATATATATATATATATATATATATATATATATATATATATATATATATATAAATATATGTATATATATATATAAATATATGTATATATATATATATATATACAACTAATATTGTTTTTATTTTAAAAGCTAATATTTTTTATGAAACTGCACGTAATATAAATATGCAGTCATTTATATGTATCTTTTAGGAGTTTTTGAGAAATTAGATCATTTTGCTGTGCTGGACCCTTGATTACATTGTAAAAAAAAAAATACGAAAAAGACTATTGGAGTACAAGAAAATACTATTGTTTTTTACTTACGGATAATGCTAAATTAATAAATTGCGGTTCGATGATCAAAGATTTTGTTGCACATTGAAATTCTCAGGCAGTTTACGGGAGTGACATTTGAAGAGGACAACTAGTTGCTCTTGCGTTTCACTTCAGAGGGCCGTGGCGGTATTGTGCGCTCATGTGATGAAACCAGAGGCTCCCGTTTGACCAAATGGTGTCCAGTGGCACTAAGTCGAGCTGGTTTCATGGCACAGAGACGGGACGGTTACAATGCCAGACGGGCACAGGGACGCTCTGTTCCTTTTACTTATTCATTCTCACGGAGCGTCAGCCGTGTCCGCCAGTCGACTGTCAAAGCTCCCGTTCACTTGCCGTACGATCAACAATAACAAAATACCACTAACAAAGACATTCCACAGCAGTGTTCAGAGACTGCAGGATCATATCCTGTTCATTTCCCCGAGGTGCGCTTACAATGTCTGTTAAAGTTGGATGTAGTTCGTAATTTAGTTCATCATGTCTAGTTTACATGCTCTTTTTTGGATTAATTATTTTGCTGTCTTTAAATGTAGGGAATTGAAACCAATGAATGAATTTAATTCTTTTTTTAAATAAATGGATAATTTCATCATTAACTTATTTATTTCAGACTTGAACAGCATTTCGTCTTATGTTGAACACAAAAGGAGGTTTAGCTGAAAATTTTAGCTGCTCTTTTTAACAAAAAGAGAGAGAGAGAGAGAGAGAGAACACAAATAAAAATAAAGTCTGTCAAATAAAAATGGGCAAAACAGCATTTCAAAAGTCTATGCACTGGAAAAAAATGCAATAAATGCAAGAAAAATTTTGGAAAATCTTTCAATTCAAATGAGATTTAGAGCTTTGACTGATAACATTTTAAGCAAATAAATCAATCATATGACTTCAGAAGACTTCAAATTTAGGACACAAGTCATATAAGGACTCTTTAGGTGCTTTGTTTGAATTCACTTTTACGCCATACTTCAGCACAAGTGCGGTGAGAAATGTTCATCCCATTTTTAATATTTCTTTTTTTTAATGATCGATTCATAAACTTTAAAATTTAAAATTTAATTTAATAAAATTTACTCCCCTAAATATATTGCCACATTTTGAGCATTTTCGCTATGAAATGTTGATGGTCATTCATTTTGATGATCAGAAATCCAATAAAATGTGATGTTTTTGCAGTTTAGTTCCAATAAAAAAGAAGCCCGAAAAGTGTACTTACATGATAAGTCATAGTATTTTACACCCCCCCCCCCACACACAAAACAAAAACCCGCAAAAAATTCGATTTTTCATTTTATAACCCCCTTTTAAGTTATTGCCACTTTTCACATACCCTCTCAGGTGTTTTCAGAAGTAATTTCCTTGCAATTTTTTTTATTACACAAATGAGCCTTTAAATGAGTACGTCTAGGTTTATAGAGAGACAAACACCGGAGGAAATTTTCAGTCCATAATGGACGTAATAAATGTGTCAAAGAGCTGCTTTATTCTGCCGTTCAGTGTATGAGGTGGTGGGAAACACAAAGCCGGCCTGATGATCAAATGCGTTCTGGCATGGAAGAGGACG
Source organism: Carassius auratus (assembly GCF_003368295.1). Classification (NCBI taxonomy): domain Eukaryota; kingdom Metazoa; phylum Chordata; class Actinopteri; order Cypriniformes; family Cyprinidae; genus Carassius; species Carassius auratus. Next base: position 2,449,915 of record NC_039293.1, on the reverse strand, counting down.
GCCTAGAATAAAGTACCTAGTTTTTATCTTAAGCTTTAATGCAGAAAGGCCCAAACCAATCGGCTCTCATCTGCTATCTGCACAGCTGTCCCAGTATCCGTGGAGAATGGATTCCTACTGCCATTGCCATGGGAGTCTCCAGCCAAAAGAATAGGAGGATATCCAGTGTGTATGTGTGTGTGCGTCCTCCCTTTCCCTTCGCTCATGTCACTCCTGGCATGGATTAGGCCTTGGCAGAGGCCTGGCAGTGCCCGTAGCTCCACTGTGGCTCTGTGCTTGCTGATATGTTGTGCAGTTGCAATGGCAACGGGACACACACTCGAACGCAAATTACATAATTTAGCTCGCATATGCATAAGCCGTGAAACGTAGGTTTTGTGCGGTCGCCTAACGTACGGTCGGAGCTGATCAAAACCATCTTCGTGAAAATAGAGAAGGCCTCACTCCATGAAACAGGACGAAAGGTTTCCCATAGCAGCTGTTTGAGGACTTGGCATAAAGATGAAGCGATCGCCATCTTGCATTGTGCATTGCGTACGTGTGCGAGATCCATTTGCAATGGAAACCGTCTACATTTTTTTAAGCATTCATAAAACCTTTAGGTAAAGGCTCTTTAGAATGTTCAAATGTTCCAAGGAAAAATGTTTCTTCTATGGCATCATTGTGAAATCTAGATTTATATTTCTATGAGGGTAGGATGGTGTGCGTTTCGGACTCCCCTGCGAGGGGTTCGCTGGAT